>NC_079559.1:1640000-1940000 GCF_015846415.1 Triplophysa dalaica
GTCAAACTTGACGTTCTTAATATGAATAAAATGCCCCAGAAAAATATAATATAAAATTGAATAAAACGTGTCTCTACTGTAGCTGATGTTTCCTGAATGAGCAGTTTGACCCAGCTAAAGCTTGTTCATGTTAAGTATATGTCAATACATAATGTTCTCTTGTGCTTGCAATTGCAATTGAGATAATAAATGTTCTCCCTTTTATGTAAACAAGTACATATTTCTAAAAAAAAATCTTGTTTTTGTAGGCTTTGTACTCATCTTTAGACATTTTAACTATGCAATGTGCTAAGTATCTTTTTTTAAGAATACAGGGCATGTTTATTGGGTTAAATTTTATCTGTAAAAAATGTAGGGGGCCCAGAAATTTTGGTTTCCATAGGGCCCAGAATTTCTGGCGGCACCCCTGCATACAATACATGTTCTCTTCCTCTATCAGATTCCAGCGGGAAGTTGTTGTGTCTATGACCCTGCGTTTTCTGTGTCGGAGTGCAATGCTCTCAGAGAGCTCGGCTTCAATGTGTTAACTGAAAATGAGGTAGAAATTCATACATGTGCTGTGGTGAAAAGGAACTGGAATTTCGTAATTTCTTTCAAATGGTCTCTGTACACTCACCAGGAGGGGAAGCGAGCGGTGTCTCAACCGACCCTGTTCTACCTGATGCATTGTGGGAAAGCTCTGTACAACAACCTGCTGTGGAAAAACTGGTCGCCTCAGACTTTGCCAAACATTGTTATTATAGGCAACAGTTTTCATGGCATTCAAGAGAGGTAATTTTGGCGTTACGTCTCATTGAAATAAACCCACAGTACCACGGTGCAAAATAAAGGTACTGTTTTTTTATTCGCTTAGGATGTTACAGAGAGAATTTGAAAGAGATTACAGCTTCTTATCATATGTATCCTTTATCAGTATCTTACACCTTTGAAATGTACCATTTTTCAGTCATTATGTGTTTTAGACATTAGATTTCTGTAGGTTTATTCTTGAGACCGGTTGCGGCCCTTGACTCAAATATCTAAAGGTGATCCGTGTGTGTGAGGAGACGTCTCTGGCCTGCTCGCAACGCTTTCTGGATGTGTTTAATGACACAGCGCTCGTTCAGTTCCCTCCAGAGAATCTGAACAGACTAGGAGACTGTACATGGACTGAGACTTCAGAGCCGCTGTACCAACACTGCAAAGATCTCGAGATCATCCTGAGAGAGAAACACTGCTGAGGAAAATTACCAAACGTGAAACACGATGGTGTTAATGTTTCATTACATTTTATATTTTCTTTATAATCAGTTTGGGAAAATAATGTTAATTTCACATTTTTTTACATGGAAATAAAACATTTGAAAAGAAATGCTCAATGTCCGTGCATCCCTTTTCAACGAAGAAATACATTTGATCTAAAGTCATTTTGTTTTTCCACTGATGTAACTAAAGCTGTCTAGATGGGAGAAATGATTAACAAGCAGATTGGCCTGTTCTTACTAGAAAAAGAAGGCTTGTTGGCTCTTGACAAAATGTCACATTGGACCAATGCATATGCTAAATAAATATAAATGAACAAGATTCGAAAAACTGAAGTAAAGAAAAATTTTGTTTGATGTTGTCCCACAAAGATTCACTCGAAGACACTCGACGTCTAGTGAAGACATTTTATTAAATTCAAAACAGAGAGAAAATATACTCAAAGAAAAAATGTTCACTGCACACTGGTGTTAGTTGTAAAAATGCTAAATTTAGATCTTTTAATGTCTTTCATTTCTTTCAAATACTTTAAAATCTCACAGAACATCTCACTCTGTTTCAATCTGTTTCTTCACATCACCTGAGCCTTCGCTCACATCACACTCGTTTCCGTTTACCACGGCTGACATTATGATATTTTTCAATTTTGATTGGCTCTCAGTCGAGACGCCATTGGTGATGTCTGATTGGCATTCCTCTACTCCGTTGTTTTTCGGACCATCTCCGTTATGCTGATGGGAGTCTATCTCACCGTTGACTTTGATTTGGTCAGATTTCTTTACAGCATCAGTCTCGCCACTTTCACTTTCTGCATTTTCTTCGGTGGTCTCCTGCACCTGTTCCCCATTGGTCTTCTCATCCACAGTCGCCTCTCCGTCATTGGCCTGCAGCCCTGAAGCTTCTTTCTCATTGGTCGACTGTGACTTCGCCTTTTCGGCCTCTTCTGCTGCTTTTTTTTCTTTAAGCTTTTCTTTGAACTCCATTATCCTTGTGCTTTAAATAAAGGCAATGAAGGTCATACATTCTGTTTTGTTTGCATTAACTAATAAACAGAACGTGAGCCTGACAATTCCGCAAAACTCTAAACAGTTTAATTTATTAGATATAATAGTTAAATTATATACTACTGTATTTCTTTTCGTAATACACACACGCAATTTTATTTGGGGATGTAATGTGAAATGGAGGTGTGTTTGTGACATTCATCTTACCTGTATGACGTCTTGAGTATGCCATTAACCAGTGCTAGCTGTTCCAGTGTGGTCTCAAGAGATGGAGTCAAAGACTGCGGTTGAGCAGAAGAAAAGACCGTTTTAAACTGAATCAGAAAGGCACTTGGTTCTTTTAAACAATGTTTTCAAACTGAGCTTACCTCAGGCGGTGCATCACAAAGCTCCACGCCACCCTGACGAATGGACCGCTCCACGCGCACAGCCTGCTGGGTAATGTTCTTCAGGAACTCTGAGCTGCATTTAGTTTGGGGATGATCATCACCCCACTGTTGAAAAACACACAAGCAGGCTCAGAACACCATTGCACTTTTGGATCGAATCACTAACTTCTCACATGAACACAATCGCTCACCTTATTCTGGAAGATGCCGTGAGCCTGTTTCTCAAGGTTCATTCCTCCTCTGTAGTCACCAGACACACAGAGTCTCTGTGCCAGCAGATGGAGACTGCAAGACACAATAAATCAAAAATGGCATCTCTCAAATCAATATTTCACATGTATTTAAGCAGAAACATGAGTTAATTTACATTCACATAATAAATCTCTACGAGGTGATACAAGAGCCTGTCCTGTCTGGGTTTATTTTAAAGGTAATGACATCATAGGCTTATATCTTGTAAGGGAGTAACATCGTAAGGAACTAAGTTAAAACTTTCCTTACAGGCAAAACATCTCTACATCGATCAACTTCTAAGACGTCTCGTGTGCACAAGAGTCTACACACTAATGCTCATTTTTTCTTTTCGTCTGAAGTGTGCCCCTGCTATCTTAACCCCTTTTAAGAACATCAGAACGTCTTACATGAGAGCTCCCGTAAGGTCCATGTCTCCTCTGAATGAGTTGGTGATTTTCAGTGCACTCTGGAGGTATTGAAGCGACTGCTCTCCCTGAAGAATCAGTCCAAGAGACGCCTGCGAGAAATTATTACCGTAGAGTTTAGTTATCCATACATGAAATCATTTATTGTAGATAACAAAAAACACTTGATAACTGTGTACCCTGCTGAAAAAGACACCTTGAACAAGCTCAAGCTGGTTTAAACTGATTCCCAAACCCACAAAGTCTAAAATGTTCTTTACAGCAACACTGCAAAAAATGACTTTCTTGCTTAGTATTTTTGTCTTGTTTTCCAGTAAAAATGTCTAGAAATTCTTGAATCAAGATGCATTTTCTTGATGAGCAAAATGACATCAGAAAATAAGTCTTGTTTTAAGGCAAAACATATGAAATTTCAGTGAATATTTGCTTAGAACAAGCAAAACAGTAAAGGCACTCCAAAAAATATTGAAATGAATCAATTGATGCGAATAATGCAGATAATGTCGATTTTGTAGATTATAACTTGCATCAATGACTGCGGTGTAAGGATGATCTCCGCCGTGAACCGTCAACAGAAGAACTTTGGCACGATACAGACAGCGCTGAGCGAGAGCCGTTTCACCTCCGGCGAACAGATACACGGCCAACAGCACCTGACACAAGAGACATGACATGGCATCACATCCTGCTGATGTTAAGAAACACATCTGTGTTATTGTGTAAAAACTTCACTCACGTATTGCTGAATGGTGTTGGGATGATCGAATCCTAGAACCCTTTCACTGATGACCACGACCCTCAGCTGCACGCTACGAGCCTACGAAGTGAGAGAGGGAGAAAATAATGCTGAATGGTCAAAGATACACATTTAGACTAGGGCAGTGCATTTAACGTGTTAATTATAATTAATAAACCCGCCCGAATATCCGCAGCGCACCCGCCCCAGACATAAGTAGGTCATGACTGGTGACAAATTTGATGCTGTTGACACCTTACTGCATCATATAAAACTTACAGAATAATGTCAGAAAGAAGCTAAAATTAAAGGTATCTGTGCAAAAATGATCTGAATGAACTTTTGTCTCACATTTATTTAATTACACAATCACACAAGCACAATATTATTGTAGTGCTATTTTTGTCATGGTTGTGCACATGTCATGTTGATTTTATACAACAGTTCATTAAATAAGAAATTAATTTTAAGATATATTTCATATCGAAGTAGTAACAAAAGTCGGCAGACCAGAGTTCCAAAATATATATATAAAAAATACTTTTAATACTTTTAAATAATAAAGTCTTTCTTATATATTTTTTTGGAGCTCTGGTGTGCCGTCTCTTCTAACAACTTCGATTTACTCTTTTGGTCGAGTACCCTTTTGAGATTAATGTGCGTGTTTTTGTCCTCTCTTAGATATATTTTAAAGGCAACATAGTCTGTTTTCCTTTCCTTACATAAAAAATATAAAGTCTAAGGAGAAGTGTTGCACGTTTCTGAGGAACACACAAGTTTCTTAAGCGAATAATAAAAAAATCTGCTTATTTACATTTACTAACCCTTATGTCGTTTCAAACTTGAATTACTCTTTATTTGGGGAAAATGAAGATATTTCTTAGGAATGTTAGTAACCAAACTGTTTTGGTCTTTAATAATAATAATTCAGCTTCTGAAAAAAACAAAATTATGTCTGTTTTAGCTTTTGAACATCTGAAGCTTCTTTCTGTATTGTCCTATAATGGCATTTAATTATATGTTTGCCCCAAATGTTATGTGTGATTAACTTGTGATTACTTATTACTTCATTTGCTTACATCACAATGCACATTAACCTGAAAACCATCTGTTACCTAAGAGGTTATTTTATATAAAAATTCCATCCTTCATGTCACTGAATTATTGAACAACAAAGATGAGTACACGCACCTCGGCGGGACGGCCCTGTAAGTACGCCACTTTTGCCAGGAGACTCAGACAATGACAGGCCTCAGGGTGCAGATCATCAGACACACGACCAAACAGATATGAAGCTTCTTTAAGTTTCTCGTACGCCTGCTCCAGTAACCCTACAGGAAGACATGATGCTGTCAAGAGATGTGATCCCTACAATATGCATGAACTTCATGAACTTCCACGGGTACCTTTCTGAAGGCTGTTCTGTGCTGCCTGGAACTTCTTGGTGGCATCGGCGGTCGTCATGGTTACGTGCTTGATGACAGGGAGGACGTTGAGCACGTCGTCGGAGGAGATGGGTGGCTTGTTACGGTTGTCGAATGTGTACTCTTTGAGACGAAGCTGCGGGACAAATTTGAGGTTCTTTACAAATTCTCGGAAAATGACGCAGTTTCCACAAATGTTACAATCGACCAATCAGAATCAAGTATTTATTTTATTAACATTTTTTAGAGTTAAATACAAAACTTTTACTTGTCACTTCACAGGGATGAGTCTGAATTATTATTTGTATTATTAAACAGAATGCTGTTCATACATATGTTATGTTTAGGTTGTAATTAAAAAATAAAATATGAAAAGAAACTGTAAGAAAATGACTACGAATAGTTAAGCGAACATAATTGTAGTAAAAGAACACCTGAATGCCAGCCTTCAAGCACATCTCTCTCAACAAGGAAATCTTCTGCAATCCGTAACGCTCGACTAGATGGTCCACATTTGACCTGCGACAAAACGTTACACTGTGATGCTACAACAAAAAAGTATGAGACGGTTGAAAAGATGTCTCTCTTCTCTCACCCTAGTCCATCTTTGAGTCTGTAGGTTTCTTGAGCATCCTGACATATGAGACTCCACAGTTCGTTGCCGCTCAGCGCACTCCAAGAGGTGCTATCCGTAGCCCCTCCCCCTCCACGGCCACGCCTCCTTGAGCGCTTCTTAGACTCCTCCCCATTTGATGTCGAACTGAAGTTAGGCACCAATAAGCAACAGAGGAAATGACTCACGGCTGCAGACAAGTTTGACGTCTCCACCCCCTAAAACACGACGAAAGAAATACAGTCACTTTTATTTTCTCAATCTCCTTTCAATTTTTGTAAAGTAAAAAACAATAATATTAATTTAAAAGGACCAGTTTAATTTTTTGGAGGATGTAATGACAGAAATCCAATATAATATACATAATAATGTCTTCAGAGGTCCTTACATAATGAAGCGTTATCTTTTATTATCTTAGAATGAGCTCTTTCTATCTACATACACCGCGGGTCCCATTACATGGAATTCACCATATTGTTTCTACAGTAGCCCTAAAGGGACAATCTGCTCTACAGAGCGCATTTCGTAAACGAGTTATCTCCTTCAGCTAAGAAGCACAAGCGTGATGACATCTTGGTTCTGTGTCAGCCACTGTAGTGCTTCGAAAGAGAGGGGTGGAGTGTGCCCTTGGTTGCAATTCACAACCTCACCACCAGATGCCGCTAAATTTCATACACTGGACCTTTTAAATAAAAATAAAATGTAAATACCTGAATGTAGCCATTGAATAACCTTTGTGCACTGCGTACTACAATCTCTGTGAAGACCAACCTCTGTAGGAAATATGGCAAGACATGAAAAGAGCATTAAAAATACTGTTTTGTACTTAAATATTTACTATAGTTGACTGTGGCGAAAATCTTAGATATTTCTGTATACTCCCGTATTTAATACAGCTTATCAGTTAGCACTAGATTTGACAATACTATGGTATACTATAGTAAAATTTCTATAATATACTACAGTACACAACAGATTTACTCTTATTCATGTGGATTAAAATGTCGTTTCTGAAATAAAATGGATTTTGTGTTATCTTACAGTGATGTGTCTTAGTTGATCCTTGAGATCTGATTGGCTGATGGTCAATATCACTTGTCCGAGATATCGCAGGTTTATTCCTTTCTTATGGAGGGCTTGTCGTAAAGTTGCGCCGTCCATGGGTACATCTGGGCCTTGAATACAATCGTTCATCTGAAAACACACGGGCTGCTGCTTTAACATGCCGTTCGTCACTCATCATTAAGAACATACACACATTCACCAACACACAATACTCACAAACGCCGGAATCTGCTCATTGAAGATAAAAGACGCGGCCTCCTTCAGTAATCTCTTCTGGAGCGCAACCGTTTCACGCTCTGAATCAGGAAACTGCACACCTACGCGAATCGAGAAAAAGTCAGAAATACTGCACGTATCCATTATAAATAAAGCAATGCCTTGTGCTTTTGGGTTGTGTTATTAATCATCAACACATGTGAAAGTGTTTTTGAGGGAGAGTTTTTCTTCAGCTGACCTGGTGAGAAGACATTAGGGTTGAAACGCATCTCGAATATGATGTCGCTGACAGATCCCACATCATTGCATGCGGCTCGTACCGCGTCTGTGCTGCGAGAGTCACCTGAAAACACAAATACACACATGCCGTTAGTTATGTCACATTTCACAAGCGACCAAAACAGAACAAACAGTTTGAGCATCTTACAGGCATTCATGCACTCCTCAACTCCTCCGGTCTCCTCCATGCGAGCTTTCACGCACGCTGAGAACTGATCGTGTCTAAAATATGAAAAAAACCACACTGTGATTAGAAGGATGTTCACTTTGATTTTAGATTTAAGGTGAAGGGTGAAGGTCGTACGTTTCTTGGATGTTTAAAAACAAACGCAGACTCACTTGTGTTGAATGAAGGCTTTCACCAGCTCCGGCCGTAAACGACACAAAGCGTGAGGGTACCGCCTTGGAAATCCATCACCTCCCGCCGCCTCCTGCTCCGTTTCTACTCCCTCACCGTCCTCCACCAAAAAGTTGGTATCAGCAGGCATGGTCCGGTACACATCCAGAAGGTAATACCGACCATCGGCCCCCAGAATTCCTTGGGCATCCACAGAAGTGAAGAGAGGCAGCTGATGCCCGGTGGTTCCCAGGACCGCGTGTCTTTGCAGAGCGAGAGCCTTCGCCGAATGAGCCAGTAGTTCTAGGAGTTTCCGTCTCGCTGGATTTTCCAGAGGACCCACGTTGAATCCGTATAACTGCCCGTTTGGAACTTCATCCTGCTCGGGGCCCTGGAGGCCGGGTGCCAGGGCCTGCGCGGACAGCCGGACGCCGCGGTAGTCGGCCAGTGCTGTGGGGATGGTGTGCAGGTTTTGGAGGTCTCCTTCCAGGTCGCTGTAACACTGAACCCCTCGCAGTTCGAGACGCTGAGCGGCCCTGTGACCTCGCTCTCCGCCCAGCCACTCCTCACCGTGAGCCGGCACGCTCATGAACACGCCGCCCCATAAGAAAGCAGCTTCCTCGCGGGAATCGTTGAGCGGGTCAACCAAACCGTCGATGACTTTCTCGGCAGCCTGAGTAGCGGCGCTCACGAAAGCAGAGTTGACCTGCAGGGACACAAGACGGGATGTCACACGACGTCTCTGCGTTCAGACAATGCCGGCTATAAAGAAAGGCTTTAAAAAATGTTTTAAGGATATGCGTGTTCTAACCTGTAGTAAGGCTCTGTCTCTCTGAAGTCTCTCCTCTAAACTTCTCTGTGGAAGATCTCTGGCTGCTTGGATCTCTTTGTTCCAGTCTGGGGCCTAAAACACACCACAGGCATTTCATACGGTTATTTGGTTTTCGTACATTTACATTTACGCATTTGGCAGACGCTTTTATCCAAAGTGACTTATAAATGGACCATAAAAAGGGAAGAAATCCGTGAAACAAAAGAACAGCGATAGGTAAGTGCGATAGAACTGGCCTCGGTTTGCCTAACACAGTGCACAAAGCTGAATAAATAAAACATATTTTGTTCATCAAAACAAAGGTATTTATAAAGATTTTGGACAGTCCCTCTGTGCCCCCCAATACAATCAACTATTGTCAATGTGTGATTATTTAGACGGACCATTTAAACCTAACAGACCCAATTCTGTTAGTTGTAGATGTGTTTAGGATGTAGAAATGTAATAAAAACAAAAATACATGAGCTTTGTATTAAGTCAAGTCAAATGTATAGTGATTGTCAAAACATTTTATTATTTCATAGCTTCCAATTTGAGGTGAACTGTCCCTTTAAATTATGAGCACAGACCAATACAAAACATCAGTCAGTAATTTCATACATTTTGACACAAACCACAGAAAAAATACTGAAAAAAAGCTGTAATTTAATGGGCTCTTGGGGGCCCCCTATTGGCGGCGAGGCCCTAGGCAGCCGCTTACTTGGGTTATATGGAGGGCCGGCTCTGGGTTTGGAACAACTAGAGCGTAGGTAGTTTATGACAGAATTTTTGGGTGAACTGTTCGTTTAAGGATTTAATTCCTGTAACTTCTCTGGAATATGATTTTGATAATGATCACTCACATATAATGATATGAAAGTGAGGGCAGGTGTGCACAGTACCTGTGAGTTAAGCTCCTGATCCAAACCCAGCCGGCCGCTGAAACTGGACTTATGCGAATGAATCGAAGAGATGCCCAACCAGCTGAGCGTGCGGTCCGGAGTGGACAGGGTCTCCTCTGCCGGAAGCGACGGTCTGTACGGACACACACACTTACTAAAGCGATCTGAACAACACGAGCGAGTGCGAATGCATGTGCGTCTGAGCATCACCTGTGTTTCAGTGCACTGAAGTTGTGTTTGAACTGTGGGCTGAGGTGAGACAGCAGATCGGTCAGACAGTGACACACTGGAGTGGATGAAGCAGGACGAGGGTCAAACACGTCAAGAGTCGATCTGAAACACCAATCACTCAATTATAACAGCAAAAACAACAGTATTAGTTTGGTGACATGCTATTCGTTTACGGCTTACCTGTTGACATAAAATCCACGTGGACAGGAAGTGATGTCACACTGTTTGCCCTCCAGCGTGTGAACACTGATGTACATAAAGTCGCCCTGCAGTTTTCTAAACCCAGGGGGCGGGTTCCAACAGCTGAGTGACAGGTCTAACAGGTAACTGGGATGCTAGAAAATAATTGTTTTATTGATATTTATTATTATCTGAAAGAATCACAAATAAGATCAATATCGTATCAATATCAAACATCAATGAAAAGTATTTTAACATGCGATTAAATACGTTTGAATTGTATTTGTGTGTGTGTTTTACAAACTTCGATGTGTGTGTTGTTAGGCAGCAGGGTTGTCAAAGGGGGAAGTTCCGAGGCTCCTGGTTGGATGTAGGCAGGTGGAGGCGGGGGTTCGGCAGACTGCTCTGCTTTACTATTGGCTCGTCTGTTTTTGGAGTGGGGAGTGGGAGGGGCTTCTAATTCACACAAACACACATTTATAGTCATAAGCGTTAACACAAATCACTATACATACAAAGTATATAAAAAATAAAAATAGTTTCGTACCAGGTGTCTGGGTGAGCGTGTTAAGCACACTGGGCGATCGGCCCTCCATCAAGGAGTCTTGGGGTCCGGCGGCTCTCAGCATCTCTTGCACACGTGCCAGGTGAGCCTGTGCGAATCGGTGCGAGTACGGCTCTGTAACCCACGCGCAAGGGTCAAAGGTCACACGATAACAATAACGGGCTGTTCACATTATAGCGATAACTATAAAGATAACTATAATTCAGGAGGATAGCGGGGTTCACAACATAACTATAACGATACAGAGACCGATATCGTTGGGATCACTTTCAGAACGATTTTTTCCAGCTGGTGAACGAAAAAACATACTGTCAGACAGTTTCTGGCGGATAACGTTTGACTATTGGTGATCACTGCGCAGGTTTTATATCTGAAACAAAGACTATAGTGGTCGGGAAGCGGTGTGTTTATGAGGGGATATTATACTGTATATGTAACGCTTACAACTCTAAGCAAGCTAGCAAAATATTTGCTTTACATCCCGGACACAAGCGCCACTTCAGCCTTCAGAGAGAGCATCCAGCCTTTGCTGTCATATTTTGGAGAGAAGAATGAAAACAAAAGCATCTCGCGCCACATGACCCCTTTAAGATGTGGAATCGGATCACTTTCCCTCGTGCCCCGCCCACTAACCCACTCTTCTTCTGAAAGCGTTCGTTCCCGTTTCAGTTGCATTTTTCAATACGACAGTGAGGTAGACTGTAGCTCAAAAGGCGGCGTTACATGACCCTTTAACACTCCATGAATGTGAATCTGTGTTATCTGGGAGAGTGTTAAAGTGTCCAGTGAGTAATGTGGTAATTCAGTGAAGAATAATTTTCCCACACTGTTCCCGATGAGTCCTCGGTGACTCACTTGGCTTTACATTTGACATCGAACAACCCAGTGAATCAGAAAGTTGCAAAACCAGTCTGACAAAACCCCCAATGATTTGAAGAGACCAAACTAAACTGGTAAACATTTTTTATGAATTTGTTAGTTGGATTTCTAGCTGGTAATGGATTGGAGGAACAGATCAGCCTCCAACTTTCCCTACAAAACTGAACCATGGCTTTGCCAGGTAAAGTGTGGGTTTTTGTTGTTCCATGTTTAGCATTTGTATCAGAAAAGGTGGCTTTGGACAGTGTTAGCTGGTCTACGGGTTGAACCAGATCCAACAGCTGCAAGTTGTGTTAGTCAACACAGATTCTCAAACACTAGTGTAGCCGTTGCACATGTTTACTTGCGAGGTCTGGAGTTTACCTTCCACTAGACGGAGAGTAACTCCAGCTTTGAATCCTTTGATGTCCCGGAGCTCTGCCATGAGGTCAAGGGTCACGCCTGAAAGTGCCAGAGTGAGGGACGTGCGCGGTGTTACCTCCTCTCTGCCCAGCACGCTCATAATGGTGTCCTGGACCAGCCAGAATCCATTCACCTGAACAGAGAAGACTCAAAACATTAGAGAGGTGTCTGCATACTCAAACACGGATAATGTGGGAGCTCATCTCTCAATGACACGATTTGCATCCTTTGATGATCTTTTTATATTTGATCAGATAACTGAAATCATTTGCATATGCAAGCGACGTGAACTAAACTGAATTTGAGCGGCAGATAGATCTGAACACCTAATGTGTCAATAAGATCAGGGCAATTTTTTTAAAACGTGAATTAAATGAATAGTTCAACCCAAAATGTCATTTTGAACCTGTATGACTTTCTTCTGCAAAACACAGAAAAAGATATTTTGAAGAATGTCGACAACACTGAACCCCATTCAAAGAATAATCATTTTGGGGTGAATTATTATTTTAAGGTGACAAATACTGATGATGCAATGAATAAAATATACTTAAAAGAAAAAAGCATCTTTATATCTCATACTATTTTAAGTGCTTTTAGACAAATTAGAGGTCTTAAACAAAAGCACAATGGTGAAAGTTTAATAGTTAACTTCTGTTTTGTATTGGTTTGACCTTACAACCTTCAGTCCTGATCTTTCACGACCCCTCTTGAGAATTCAGTTTTTAAAGCTCACCTGCAGCTCAAAAGCGTCGACACCTGCACCCTGAATCTTCACAGGAAATGATCCGTCATCGTCGCATTTACTTCCAGAAACATCTGCAGAGTGAAGAATGTTTAGTCTCACCGGATTCTTCATTTTATGCTCAAAAATGTGCTTTAGGGTAAAACTGTGTTACATAACAGAGTTTGGAAATAGCTGTTCAAATGTCAGTGAAATTGAAAAATAGAAATCCCAGAATCCACTAACAGAATATTACCTATACTGTACATGTGTGCCAAAAAGTTAAAAAAAAGTTTTTATATTTTCCCATTTTGAAACAAAATCCATCATTAGAAGTTACATTTACATTTAGTCATTTAGCAGCCCCTTTTATCCAAAGCAACTTACAAATGAGTTAAACAATTGGAAACAACATAAGGACAACAAAAGCATAAGTGCAATAAAACTGGTCTCATATAGCCAACCAGTATACATTTACATTTACATTTAGGCATTTGGCAGACGCTTTTATCCAAAGCGACTTACATTGCTTTTATCCAATACATTTAACATAGGTATTTGCAATCCCCTGGGGTTGTTAACGCAACGCTCTTACCACTGAGCAACAGGAAAGCTCATTTCTAAAAAGTAGAAAAGAGATATAAGTCAGAACTGATAGGTCAGGTGCTGACTGAAGTTATTTTAAAGTCCCTTTGAACTGGACGTTGCGTTCATTTTTACTTCCATATTGTCCAAATGAAATGGAATTTGGAATGAGGAAAAATAGTGGCCGTGGCTTTTGTCTTTCTCTGCGATTTGATTGGATGTAGAAAACAGCTGTTCCATTTTTAAATGGATCTGGCAGCCGACTGACAGTTGAAGGGGAGGAGTTAAAAGATGCTCCGCCCAAGCCGTCATTTAAGATGTACAGTCACTAGAAGACGTAATTATTTTCAGATTTTAACTGAAGAATTTGAGGACAGACGAATTTGAAAAGGAATTTACAATAAACACTGCAATATTTTTAATGAAAAAATATGCATTGTCATTTTTTTATTTCACTGGGACTTTAACGGCACAACAATGCGAGTAAAAAGTTTAAGAATGACTTTAGAATTGGTTTTCCTCTTTTTGTGAAAATGACCTCAGCACCCGACTGATCAGCAGGATCTGAAAACCTTCCAAAAGATGAAACCGAAGCAAGACATTTTGTTACTTCAAAGCAAGGTTTTGTTTGCTTATGTTAATTTGTACATTTTTACAATCAAAAGTTGTAGGTTGATGCACAGACAGTATAAATAAAGTACAAATATTAGTTTATATTCGTATTAAATAACATGAACCAAGATGAATAAATGCCATAAAGATATATTCCTCTTGTTGTTAGCGAATGCATTAAAGTCCCAGTGAAAAATAAAATACAATAAAATAAAATATTGCAGTGTTGTTTGTAAATACTTTATCAATGTGTGTAATTCTCTTTTTAAAAATCGTGTGCACTCATTATCTTCAGTTAAAATCTGAAAATGCACTTCTGTCCTGTAGTGACTATACATCTTAAATGAAGGCTAAGGCTTAACTCCTCCCCTTCAAGTGTCAGTCAGCTGCCTGTTTAATCTCAAAATCCAACAGCATTTTTTTTATTTTTAGCTTTTTTTGTCAATTTTGCCTTTATTAGTGAAGTTTTATTTAGAGAGGACAGGAAGCGACGTGGATGAGAGAGGGGGTGGGATCAGAAAAGATCCACGAGCCGGGATTCGAACTCGGGTGGTCCGGAGCGCAACAGCATCATTTGTAGGAGCACTAACCACTAAGCTATGGCTCCGACACAACGGTTGTTTTTATACATCCAATCAAATCGCAGAGAAAGACGAAAGCCACGCCCATTGTTTTTCTAATTCAAAATTCCATTTCACTCGGAAATGCGTCAAAATTCGGAAGTAAAAACAATCGCAACTTCTGGTTGAAGGGGGCTTTAAATAATGTTATGAATGAGATCTTATTGTAAAGCGTTACCAACGTTAAAATAAATCCCACATAAAAAATGAAGTATAATTTAGGATTTTACTACAGTAAAGTGTGGTAAACTGTAGTATGAGCTTATTAAAGTAGAAATTAATACACCATGTTAGTGCATTCAATAGTATTTTGTAAACACTGTACTCTAATATTTATAATGGTAAGGTTTAAAAACCCCGCAAAACTTTGAAGGAATTTTACCACACTTTACTATAGTAAACACTGAGGAAAACTACAGGATTTAACTTTAATAAATTTAACGACTGATGTAGAAACCGTGTATATTTCAATATTTCTCTTTTCCTTTCCATCATCACTTCTCATTTTTTAAATTTGTTAAGGTTTGTGTGCCATCTCTGATCTAACAGCAAGACTCGGCTTGATTGAGTACGTGCTTGTCCAGACACACTTCAGAAATCCCCCGGGCTAGTAAATGAAGATACCACATACTGAATAAATGTACTATTACTAACACAACACACCCCTGCAATAATACAGCGTTCATTAACTGTTTCTCTGAGATCCTGCTGGATTATTGGGATGATAAACTCATAGATGAGCTGTTCTTGAACTGAAAAACATCAAACAGACTCGGAGAGAACTGCCTTCGCCCACTGGCATCAAGAGGTCCATTGTTTTTCAGTCACGTGTGCTTTATTGTTCACACTAGACGCATTGGGTAAAACCCTTCGTAAATCATCAGATGAACTTTTTTATTGTAAATCCGTAAAAAGTGGATTTAAGTCTAGCGTATTGTACGGAGCTAATGCAGCACATTATTACTGGTGGACAAAAATAGTTCACAAACAGCAACAAACACGTGATAAGAAACAAAAGAATTTGATGAATGGTGGATTCAGTTCTGCAGACATCTGATGATCTGATTGTTGGTGGGATAATAAATTCAATTGATTTAAAGATAACTAAAAGACTTTGTTTATCCAAAGTGCATAACAATAAAGCTATTAAAGTGACGATACATCACTGGGTTAATAGTTTAAAAGAACTATAAAATTCTCATATCCTTAAAATGTTTTCAGAGACGATGTGATGTGATGTCAGCTCCAGTCACATAGTTTTTACTACGTAAAAATCCCTGGTTTATGAAGATGACCTGTGGTGACCTCTGTGCCGAACGCAAGCAAATACAAAAAACTGTGCATTGCCTGGAGAGTGCCGTAAGACAAATCACAGACGCGAATTCTTCAAGATCTCAATCATTTCTCAAAGATAACAATGAGATGAAATGAAAAAAATCTCTCATCTGCGTCTCAGGTATTTCTGAAATCTCACATTGGAGTTTGAGAAGAGATGTCAATAGTGTGTCATACTGAGCTCAGACTCGTCTTGTCTGGAATCAAAAGTCAATATTATTGAAGATCTCAATATGAACTCAAACATTTCTCATCAAGTTCCCAAATCCAGATTATTTGACCCTCTACAATCCACGTTCATTTTACACCTGCTTCATGTATTTCAGATCTTTTTATCTTGTTACAGCAATTTCAAGAGAAACATCTGAGACTATTATGATACTTCAATTAAACAATGAGAAGTCCATCATTTGTGACAGGCTGGAATGATGGCGACATGCATTCGCCTGAAGAGTAACGCGCTCCTAATGAAAGCCGGGAATATCCCGGAGTGTTCTGAACTGGACCGCTGCCATGACAGCAGAGGATGAGTGGAAACATTCACGTCTTTCACACATGTGTGTTTGTACGCATGACACAGGTGAATCCGTCGTGGCGGGGCGAGAAAAGCAGGTCAAAGGAGAACTTTGTTGTTTGTTCTGCAAAGTTTACAGCAAATGTCCTAAACTGCATATGGTGGTCTGGTTTGGCTTTGATGCTGGTTTGTGCTGGTTTGTGCTGGTTTAAGATGGTAAAACCAGCAACAAAACAAAACTTTCCCAGCATACGCTGTTTTTTGTCAACAGGGTAGGACGCTCAGTCAACTCCACGCGGGTGCTGCTCAGAAGAATCATGACTGAGCTGTTTTGAAAAAGCTGATCTTGCTTTTACTGCAACATTATCTGCATTTTATATTCGTTTCTCTTCAGGCATGCGTATGACAACAGACAACTTTACCAAAACTTGACTACAACAAGCTTCATTCAAAGCACAAAACATCAAGAAAAAGTTTCAGAGAGAGAGAGAGAGGGAGGAGGGGGAAATGAATCAGAAGGTGCCACACTTACCCACAGTCCTCTTCTCTCCGTTTCCTTTCTTTGGTGTGTCCCTCATGTTTTCTTTTCCTCGGTCTGCTCTTCTCTCTCGGTTGTGTTGGATTGTAACACTCTTCCTGTTTTGTGCCGTGCGCACGGAGAGCTGTCAGGTGTGACTGACTCAACACGTCTTTTCACTTTCTCATTCCCTCGCTCGGCCACACCTTCTCGACAGACTGCTGGAAGTCCTCCCTCTCTCTCTCTCTCTCTCTCTCTCTCTCTCTCTCTCTGGGCGTGACGGTCACTCCATTTTGAGAGAGATCAGCAGGCACTCCCCTCCCCCTCTGACTTCCCTTAGGGCAGGGAGGGAATCCTCAAACCCTACAAATACACACACACTTACACACCTTTGAAGCACACACACACACACACACACACACACACGTACACACCTTTGAAGCACACACGTACACACCTTGAAGCACACACACATACACACACATTTGAAGCACGCACACATACACACACACACGTACACACCTTTGAAGCACACACACAAACGCACACCATGAAGCAATCTCATTAAACCTAATAAAAAAATACTTTTTTTAACCCAATTTTGTTTTTACTAAACTGCTCTATCACGTTTTTTCATTGTTATAATTTTAAAAAATATTTAACTTATGAGAATTTGGGGAGGAACGATTTCAGTCTGAATACAGCACTAACTACAGTAAACTTTTGTAAAATTCTTAGATGCTTTACGTTTTTTCTTTTTTTCCTGCCATGCGAGCTTGAATTTTCTCAATTATAAATAATAAAACTAAAACTAAAACGCCGTTAAAAAACCTTTCGATAGTGTCAACAAAATTCCTCACAGGGGTAATACAGCCCAATAGAAGTTCCTATAGCATTTTTTAACCTTATACTATTATATATACATTAAAGTATTTACTACAGCTTACAAATTCTTTATAGTCAATTCTACAGAATACCAATATAGGTGCCTATATACTACATAAGTGTAGCAATTCCTATAATATACTGTACATATATAATAAAACATAATACACTACAGTAGATTAAATTAAATAAAGTGTGTACTATAGTATACATTACATAAGTGTAGCAATTACTACAATATACATACATATTACGCATTTATAAAATATATGTTGCAATAAAGTTCTGTATACTTCAATTTATTGTAACAGTAAAGTGTACTACAGGACTTTCATGCACATGTTCACTTAAATATTTCTTTGAGTCATGACCTACATTAAATCTCACAAAGTAACCGGTTACAGCGAGAAATTGAAGTTTATACTTCAGCGGACGTGTGTGGGAGTGCGGAAATGTGAAGTATTAAGTGTCTGTGGGAAAAATTACTGTCCTTGATAAACTTTGAAAGTATTATTAACACACCTTCACCCAAACACCTGTAGTGATATGACAGTTTATTTTAAGGTCTCTTTGTGTTCAGTCCTGCAGCCATGAGTCCATGTTCACTTTCTGCTCTTAAATGAAAGAGAAGTAAGAAGTGAAACGAGTAAATCACACACACATGGTTTTAGTGAACAGTACCACTTCAGTCCTCACGCAGAACACGTCTGAGAAACTATCCAGACTCTTGAATCCACATTCTGTGCCAGTATCAGGAGAGCTCGGGAGGGGCCCCGATTTACAAACTCACTTTACGAGTCGGGAAACATCTAAAGGATCCTATCCAACACCCTGAGAAACCACTTTTATTAGGCCTCGCTAACATATTGCTGCATTTAAAGTGTGTACACACCAGATAAACAATCGAGAATGTGTGCGCAATGAGACTTTTATCGACGTTATATTTCCTAATGACAAGTTTAGGATGTTAGAGAAACCATGCGTCTCATGTACAAAAGACCAAACAATAAGAAACCACGTGCATTTAAGCTAAAGCAAATGTTTTGCTAGATTGTAAACTGCTAGAATGAACTCATCTCAACTCAACTCATCCGTTTTTAAAATAACATTTGCATGCTTTAAGCATTTTGTTTTTATTCCATACAGGTTCTCTTATTCATAATGTGAACTTTCTTTTGTTATTATCTATTGTTTGTTTTGATTATTTCTCCTGGTTTGTTCTTTATTGTACAATCTTTTGTCTTTTACTGTCCTCGTAACGGATTGTTTAGTGTGGGAAAACGACATATGACACTTAAGATATATATATATATATATATATATATATAAAAAGAGTGTTGTGGCCTGAGACAGCTGTTATTTCTCTCTGCACATTTCACTCGTATTTGTCAGGTGATATGTGTGCCACCTCACAGATATCACAAAAATGGTCAGATGTTTTAAAATGAGTTTTGATCTGAGTTATTAAGTCTAAAACAGTAAGCGCTCAGGTAAGTGTCCGCAATGTCAAGAACAAACAAAGTATCATCAAGACTGTGAGATTGTGTAAAAACATAATACAAATTTATTTGCTCTGGTTTTATCATCCAGAATTTCCAAATGTCCAGTTTATGAGGTGATGAAGAGCCTTCTTGTGTTATTTTACAGTCTTCAGGTCAAAGTTATGTGTATGAAAATGAGGAACAGCCTCTTCGGTCTGTTAGATGAAGACATGTCCGGTCGGGTTCTACTGTACATCGGAGAGGTCAAAGGTCATCAGATGGGTGGCCAGCATTTTGTGACCTTTGCATGAAGAGATTCGGGGATCCACTGACAGTACGCTGATAACAGATCTAGAAGGAGAATATGCATTTGCTTTAGATTCTATTCACTTGGGTTAAGACATTTTCATATACGAGAGAAAATGTTCAATACAACAGAAAATACATACTTTTTTATTTGAGCCAATCCTTACAGAACTTACATTTGTCATTTTCTGTCCACGCCGCCTCTAAAGATGTTTTGTTGTCTACTTTTTCAGACACAAGAGCTGAGAGAAGAACTTCAGTTCGAGGCTGCAATCTGAAACACATTAACAGGACATTATATGACAGTGATGCACATGCGTGTGCAAGTGTGTATGTGTATGTGTGTGTGTGTGTGTGTGTTGGTCTCACTTGGCCCATGTCTTCATCATTACAGCGGGTGACGACAGCAAACATGAGGTGAACTGCTGCAGCTTTGGACAAACCTGCAGAATTCAGACAGGAAGTAGTTCATTCAAAGGTTATTTTGGTTCACTCAAATACAAATTTTGAGAACGTTTCTGTTCATTGAAATCAAATAAAACAATGACTTAAAATGTTTTGGATAAACGTAAAGTAAATGAAATATTGGCCCGATAATAAACTGATATAGGTTAACACAAAAACACAAAAAACTCTTAAATACTTTTTAATGTTTTTATATAAGATTATATTAAGTTACCTTTTAGATACTTTAAGAATTTTTTGCTAAAATGAACGTGAAAACAGAACAAAAATATTGTAATATATGCGATAGCATACTAAATAATGCGATATTTAATGCAACGTTTATTTTTCTAAAATCAATTTAAATTGTATTAAAATATATTAAAGAAATGATATAACCAACATATATTTCAAATTATTTTAGGAAAAAGAAAGCATCACAACAACTTCTGACGGTGAACAGTGTTTTACTGTTGCATTAAACAAATCTGACATTTTGTAAACAAACAAAAATAAATATAACTCATTTCGCTTCGTTGATTGACTTGCGTCAGAGCACGCACACGCTATAATGCGCAAGCACGCATATCCAACTAACATCCACGTGCCAGATAGATACTATATTATCCGCATCGACCTAAAACTTTGACCATACATACGTTTTTGAAGAATTAAATAGCTCATTTATTGCAAACCATCGCGATATGCATATTGCATATATATCTTTTTATTGCACGGCCCTACTAAATAGGTAAACTAAATCAAACTAAAATCAAAACTATAACTAACTAACTAAATAATTGTGTTAGACATGGTAATAAACTCCTCGCCCTTGCTCTACGGCAATACTGCTGTGTTCACACCAAACGCGTAGCATCAATTTTACACAAAAATTTAAAATTTCAACCTGCGCTGAAGACGAGATTGCGGCAAATAGCGAGCGTTCTCTCCAACTGCGACGCCCAATTAGCGTCTATTCACTTGTATGTAATTTACTTGCGCATATAGTTCAATTCATGGTGTGAACATAGCATCATTTCTTATGTCTCTTGAAGTGCCATGAAAAAACTATGGTAAATATGGTGATTATTTAGTAATGGTGAAATTGCCGAAATATGGCAAATGGGTGCATCACAATATGCATTCCACAACGAAAATGTGTGTGTAGATGTGTGTGTGTGTCCTACGAGATATATACAAGACGATCAACAAACCGTCACATCTAATTGAATTTTTTAATTCAATCTGACATTGTCAGATTTGTTTACTTTTATATTATTTCAACTGATTTTACATACTTCAAGCGTTACTGCATATCAGGTCATTATTTAGCAAGTTGTGGCAAAATATCGTGCTGACCTATTTAGTTCTATAGCCGATATCCAAGAATCATCGTATTATAATCCATTATTACACAGATGCCAGATCCTGAATAATGATTCTGATTTTGAATAACTACTGAAGAGTATAACAAACCCATTTTCATGTATTTTATATAATCAGAATAATGCAGAGTTTTGGGATTCACACAAACGATGAACGTTACCTGCCCCTCCAGGAAAAACGTTGCAAACAGTTTGTATCGCTCAAGGTCTTCTGGGTAATCCAACTCGACAGCGGGAAGTTTCCAACCGACTCTGACTGCAGAGACACACCCAAAAACACAGCAGCATGTTCACGTAACACAACACAACACACATCACATCACATGACTGTTTTGATAAAGACATGGGAATAAAGACATGCACCACTCAAAACTCTCTGATCGACAGAGAGAGAGAGAGAGAGAGGAGGGGGGGGAGAAATAAAGGTAATAAAAGACAGAGGTGTGGTCTTACAAAAGGTGCTCTGCTGTTGACACTTTATCCTGCCAGTTTGTGGGCAGTACCAGGGGGCGGGGCTTTGCTCCGGAGCGCTGAAGTGACAGTATTGTGGGAGGAGCTTCGGAATCCATTCAGGCTGAACGCCACAAACTCCTGCAAGAAACGAGAACAATGCATCATCATGAAATCAATGCGATGATGTGATCCTCTGGAGATGCTTAAAGTCTATAAGGTTAATCATCAAATGTCAAAAGAAAAAGGTTTCTGTTGCACTTAAGGGACAAACATAAAAGTTAAGAATTGTGTTCAATGAAAGCATCTACACACACAGACCTCTCATGTACATCTTTGTCGTCTCAACGATCTCCTGATAAACCACAAACTCAGGGAGTGTCTTATGAAGAGCAGATGTTGGATGAATAAACACCGGCTCGTCGAGAAGAGGAGTCTGCGACACATATGAGCATCATAAACATCACATGTCATTGATCAGAATTAATCTACAGTTAGGGCCGTCACGATTATCAAAATTGGCTGACGATTAATTGCCTAATAAATCATTGCGATTATGATGATTAATTATCTATTTAAGAGCTTTGACATTTAATACTCATACATTTCTTATTCAGATTTGAAACGACCATATTGTTCTGAAACACATCTGAATGAAATGGCTCATCATATATGTAAAGTTTAGGATTTTTCCTGTCAATAATACAAACGCCAAATACTTGTAAATGAAGTAAATTGATCAGGAGTGAATTGAAGCCACCATTAAAATGCTATCAGTCATAGAAATGCTTCCAGTCTGTTTTTTCTTACTTACAAGACTACAATAAAATTCTACTTCTATGTTAATGAAATTTTGGTAGACTTATTATTTAAGATACTGAGAGTAATAAGTGGTGTTCCCGTGGTTAAATACCCTCTATATATATATATATATATATATATATATATATACTAAAATATGCAATATGCATGCATTACAGCTTCCCCTAGTGTCTTCTATGGAGATGTGCAATTAATGTTATACATAGGGAGAGAGAGAGAGTGAGAGCGAGATTTTTCAGTGTGGCACCTTGTAGCCGTTTCTCCATTTTGGGTCGAGCAGGTCTTCATTCTGCACTCGTCTGGCCAGATGATCTCCTAAACCTGCTAGTACAATCTGCCGAAGATAAACCACCTGAGCGTCTGTGGGAGGAGCCATCTTCTGATCCACGAACACACCGGCGTCAGCGCACACACTATTCACTGAGAGATAGCGAGATAGAGAGAGAGAGAGAGAGAGAAAAAAGTCATATTTATTTTCATAGTGCAACAAAACACATAAAAACCTCAATATGTAATACATTTTTATCTAATTTAATCTTCTCTTTCAAAAAATCAAAAGATAAATCAAAGTCTGAAAAAAACTCTTCAAAGAGATTTTTTTTGTACGAGTGTTTAGCAAAGAATGAAACTGTTTCTTGAAAATAACAAAAAGGACAATTATCAGCAACTGATGCATTTGACTTTAAACAAACATGTAGCGACAAACAAAGATTTTATATAAAATATTTATTTATATATTCTCATTTTTATTTATACTTGGATAGTTGACAAATATACTGTACATGTGTCCTATGGTTTGACATAGCAAAAATGTATAAAACAAAATGTTAATAATATTAATACATTTATTAAATATCTAAACATATCTTATTTTTGTGGCTAAAATATAAATCTCTGATACTTTATCCTTAAGTGAATGGGAATTTGAAAACATTGATATCATTTGTATGCAAATATAAGGACATTTTTTTTCATTTCGTTAATTTGAGAAGACAAAATTATGGAACAAAAATATGAGATGATTTCTTACAAACACTCGAAAAAATGCAAATACTTTATTACTAAAACAGTTGAAATATTAAAGAATTTAAAAAAATCTTAAGGAAATGAATTAATTATAAGATAAATCATGGTGGCAGCACATGACATTGTTTAAGGCTATGGCTAATTCATAGAAGAAAATCCATAAAATCACTTAATTGAATCTGCATTTAAGTGTGTACACCACATTCTTGATGTTTGAATAACTGCAATAGATTATTATTTATCAACTACCAATTTGTATAAATTTTGTATTATATTCAATATTATATTCTTAATCAGGACACTTTAATTTCACCTTATTGTTTTGTTTTATGGTCAATGTTTTGGCAATACTGTAAAATCCCACAATCATGCAAATAAATGACGTTTAAACTGAAGAAATTAAGAGACAGACAGAGAGACAGAGATGTAATAGGCTACAGCTTTGCACTTTGTTTTGTAGAGTTTTATGTGTTGTAGTTCAGAAGTTTCGTAATAGTCTTTCTCAATATCTGTCTCCATGTGTGTGTGTGTGTGGTGTGTGTGCGTGTGTGGTGTGTGTGTACCTGTATTGGTCAGTTGTCCTCTCAGTCGGCGGATCTCCAAAATGGCTTTGTAACGCAGGCCGTTCCCCTCACAGAACTGTTGAGAGCATCCCGCGAACTCACACGCACCCACCGCCCCTAAAAACCCACCAATCAGAATCAATGACATTCATCTGACACCTCCTCCATACACGTCTGCTCATCCCATCAAAATCTGACGTACATACCCAATAAAACCATCAGATCTCCCAGCAGAAGCGACTGACCCTGACCCGCCCATAACCTCCTCATCTGAAAAGATCTGGCCTTTTTCCCTGCCAGACGGGTGCTCTCCTCCTCGCTGCCCGCAGGCCTGAACACAACAGAGAGAACAACAGGACCAGTCAGAGTGAACGCGCCCTAATGTTTTGTACTAAAATATAAATATGTATTTATTTAATCACCTGTCATATTCCTCAAAGATCTCTCTGACGGTCATGGCAGACACTATTGTGATGATGTACGGCATACAGCCCTGCTGACGGCCCAGAGCGAGCATCTTAGCGTAACGCGGTGATACGGGGAACGCCGCCATCGCACGACCCAGAGGGGTTATGGGACATGATAGACGAGCTCGCTCCATTTCGTTCAACCTGAGAGAGAGAGACAGAGAGAGGTTATCTATTTCTCCATTATTTGGGACGCAGTGTTTATCGCCATTGATGAATCATTTCGCTTTCCATATTTTGATTGTAATACAGTAGGGGGCGCTGTAACAAACGTGAAAAACAGATTTACGGACTAAAAAAATGATCAGGTTTTAAATCAAATGTTTTAATGCCATTTATGGTTTTGATTTAACAACAAATGCTGTTTTCATGACATTTATAACTTTTACTAAACCTAATAAGAATGAAGAAAACCAAACATTTATATACATTTTATATTTCATACAAATATATTTCATTAAATAACTTGAAACAATGTGACCATGCTCAAAACATTATAAAAAATGAAATAATGACGTTACCTTAGATAAATAATAATAAAAATAACGTTACAGCAAAAAAACATCTAGAACATTTCTAGAACATCTAGAACATTAGGGAAAGTCTTTTGATGTTTTTTTATTTGGATTTGATGAAATATAATTGTGATTTATGCTTTTATAGCAAATTCAACCTCTCATAGATATGTGGACCTAACCAAAGACGAGGACACGAGTGTCTATAACCTTAAAAAAACTGTACAGACTCACCGTCCGCGTCGAGGCGGTTCCTCCAGAGCACCGAGTGAGATGAGAAGCTGTTCTGCAGAGATCAGAGTCTCGCCGGAGGGGGGTGTGGGAAACGGGAAATTCACAACCTGACCACACACACAAACGTCGATTAATAACACGCACATGATTCAGACACACAACTGACATACAGATGTCATGCGGTTGACCTTTTCAATGTTGAGATCTTTCATTTGAAGAACGAGGTCGTCGACGGGCCGGCGAGTGATTTCAGCCTCTGAGAACAAGCTGAAATCTCCAAACACAGCTGAAGAGTACAATCTACACACACACACAAACATCTTAACATTGCACATTTCAGAATTAACTCAACTGTCGTGAAAAAGATTTTTGATGTTTGACCTATAGCAGTGTCCCGCCTCTGTTCTGCCCGCCCTTCCTGCCCTTTGATTGGCTGAAGCTTGTGAGATCCATGTGACCTTAAAGGAAGAGACGCCCGTCACTCGGTCATAAAACCTTTTCTTCACGCGGCCGCAGTCCACAACATATTTGATGCCGGGAATGGTCAGAGACGTCTCGGCCACGTTGGTCGCGACGACACACAGACGAGCTCCGGCAGGAGGCGGAAGGAACACCTGAACACAACAAGGTTATTTTAGTTGAATAAAATTAAAACTTTAAAAACGTTCCTGTTCGTTGAAATCAAACCAAATATTGACCTTCAAATTATTGGAAAAAACGTAACTTAAGGAAAAATTTAAATGCCGCCTCAAAAAAAGCTGTAAAATTATAACAATAAACAATAATAGACATTAATCTTATGTAGCAACATTAAAAATAAACCAATTAATTATAAAATAAAACTGCTAAAACTTTAACTAAAATGAACAAAAACTAAAAATATTAATAAAACTAAAATCAAAACTATGGAACACACACACACATGTAAATCAACGTCTGTATTTATGAGTTTCAATGTGTAACCTAAAAATATTTCTAATATATTATTCTAATATAAAGATATTAATATCATAACACAAACCTTGGCCTGCTGCTCAGGTGCCAGCAGAGAATACAGCGGCAGCACATAGAGAGGAATGGACGGGTCACTCTTCTCCTCTAAACACATAAAACATTCATGTATGACACATACACACAAACACAGATTACAGACGTCCGTGTGTTTGTGTGTATCTCACCTGGATCATTGTCTGGATGATCTCCCAGCTCCAGCTCCAGATCTGAACCCTCTCCATCATCTTCATCAATGCCAGCCTGACGGTCTTCGTCGCCCTCATCCACCGGCAGAGCCGAGTAATTATCCAGACTGATCTTCGGAAGACACTGACAGACAGACAGACAGACAGACAGAGAGCGAGAGAGTAAGAGAGGCGCTGCAAACTGTCAAAGATCAAACAAAAATTTAAAACGTCTCTATTGGTGTTGCGTGTCTCTGCGGTCACGTGACCTCACAACACCGCACGTGTTGCTCATGACATCATGACACCATACCACATTCTTTTTCTTTGCTCGTCTGGATGTCTTCGATACTTCAGTGTTCGCAGAATCTGTCAAAAAAAAAAAAAAAGATTGTTCAAGTCTTTTAGATGTTCTGGATGACCGATCACACTTTTGTGATGGATTAGTAGGAATTCACCGACACCATTTTTTAAAGGCAGAGTACCGATGTTTTTTTTTCTGGTACTGTCGGCAAACATAAGCACCTTTTCTGCCTGTTCACGGCTTGTCAATGAAGCAGATGCACGAAAACGAAAACGAAAAGGCATTACAGCCGAGAGTTAAAGTGACAGTTCACCCAAAAATGAGTCATCTTGTTTGGATGATCCCAGAAAAAGATAGTTGGAAGAATGTTAGCAATTTTCAGTTCTGGAACATCGACAACTATAGTAGGAAAAAGTCAAAGGTGCCCCAAAGGTGTCTGTTTTCCTCAATTCTTTTTTTTTCTACAATGGTTTTTGATGATGGCACAGAACTGAAAATTGTGGTGAGGAAGGCAGGACGAGAGCCATGAGGCGGGGTTGGTGGCGTGAGTGATAGATGCCTCACCGCTCTCGTCCCGCCTTCCTCACCACACTTACATTCTTACAAATATCTTTGTGTTCAACAGATAAAAAAAATGAAACCGATTTGAAACAACCTCAAGGTGAGTAAAAGATGATAGAAGTTTCATTTTTGGGTAAACTATCACTTTAAATCAAGCCTCTGCGCGGACCAAAAGAGCAAACATGATCTCGGCAAAGCATTTCACCGACAGACATGCCAACTAACATATTTAAAGAATTATAAAAGCGACAGGTAGCGAATGTGAATAGCAGTAGCCTGAAGTATGCTTATTTATGATGTATTTTGCGAACATGCAGCTTTGATGACACTTTACAACAGTTCTGTTTCTTAACATTAGTTACTGTAGCTTACATGAACTAAAAATGGGAAATTATTCTACAGTATTTATTCATCTTAATGGTTCATTTCAACGGGCTATTTAATAAATATTTCAATCCATTTAAAATATTAACAGTTGTGTTTGTTGACATTTCTCAATGAACTAATATGAATAAACAACTGGATTTCTGTTAAGCATTATTAACAAATATGAATAAATGTTGTAAAGAGATTTATTGTTCATGTCAGAATGCATTATGTAATTTATTTAATGAATTTTTATGTATTGAAATGAACAAATTTAACCATGTTTTATGGTCTTAGCAAGTATTTATGTAGATTTAAACAGTTTACTTTGCGTTTCACTTTAGCAGACAGCAAACACTGAGATAGGTACACCTGTAGGACTATATCATAGATTGATCCCTGAATGTGTAGGTCTGTGTGTTATTTTTAAATAAGGGGAAGGACATGCTCAAAAATCAGGGAAGAAACACACTGGAGTTGTAAGAGTTATCAGAGTTACATACAATAACAGAATTCAAAGTTATTTATGTTTCATCATCTACTTTTTTATTTTTTCCTGAATGTTGGTTTTGCATGGTATCGATTCAGTGTTGGTCTCAAAATACTTTTATATGAAGTGTTGTATCAGAGTCAAACATCTGGTATGGTGATGACACTAGGGGATATGGTTATTAAACATTCTCAGTGATGCTTATTTGTTGGGGCTGTGCGATGATAAAGAAAAATAATACAATATTTAATTAGATTTTTCTTTTTCTAAAATCAATTTTAATTGTTTTCAAATATATTGAGAAAGATATTTAACCAATTGGGCTGCACTATATTAAAGAAAAATGTGACAAAAATCTTTTGTTAGTTGCAATTGAATTGCAACCATTGTGTAGTGTTTAAAAACTGGAATTACTCTCGCTTTGGATCAGTGCTGTTTGCGTCATCCAAAGTGGTCTATAGATTCTATACGTAACTATTTTAATTTTTATAATAATCAATTTATTGCTTAATAAATTGCGATAAGCACATTTGCGATATTTCGATTATTGCGCAGCCTTAATATTTGTAAAAGTAAAAATGCTCAAAGGTTTCTGTGAGAGTTTGGAGATGGAATAGGTCGGTATAAAGTGCACAATGATACCACAAAGATACCAAAACAAACTTGTGTGTGTGTGTGTACCTGTGCGCTCTCGATTGGGTCTGTAAGGAAAAGCTTTTCTCAGTCTGCGACACACAGAGTGAACCTCCGCCTGACCCGTCAGGAACACCAGAATCCCACCTACACAAACCACATGTGATCAGATCTGCAGTGTGTGTGTGTTAGTATCTGCACTCATGTGTGTGTCTCTGACCTGCCGGCAGCATGCGGTGAATCTTGCAGATTTTGTGAAAAGCTTCTCCAGTGTAGTCTTCCATCGGTGTGCGTTTATTAAAATGAACCGTGACTGGAAACTGACGCGTCTCCACCTGCAAACATACACACAAAGCGTTCAATAGATCTGTATACACAAGACTGCTTCAATTGTAGAAAAGTTGTGAGAAATCTCAACATGTTTTCATGCATCTCTGCTGTAATGACCTTGATAACAGGTGGAGGAGTGCGGAAGAGTCTCTGGTTCTCTGTGAAGTCCTCCACGCGCAGCGTCGCAGACATGATGATGAGTTTCATGGGTAAACCTCTCTGCCAATCACACGTCACAATTCACATCTCAATCTCATTCAACATCAACACAACGATTCAGACACGAGTTGTGTTTTACCCTGTTTCTGAGCGGGGCGATGCGTGAGAGGAGCCCGATGAGAATATCAGTATACACGCTGCGCTCATGAGCTTCATCTATAATGATCACACTGTATTTCTGCAAGAGAAAATCCTACAAACACACACACACACACACACACACAGAGTCAATGATACTGAGAGAAATGAAGACACATGGAGATCAGAAAATGAAGATACTTTATCAGGACTAAAGAGAAATTTAGCTTAGACTCGAGAGAGCAAAAATATATTTTATTACTCTCCTACAAGCATGGCGAGTATAGCGTTAGCAACGGCAAGGTCACAGGCTCGATCCCAGGGATTGCACATACTCACAAACAAATGTATAGTCTAATGCAATGTAAGTCGCTTTGGATGAGAAGATATAGAAGATATAAAAAGTGCAGATTTAAAATGACAGATTATAGTGAATATCAAAAATGTATGTGCCAAAGATGACAACAAAAGATGAGTTTGCTTCCTCTATACGTCTCATGAGTGGCGATGTAACGATTCACTCAGCTCGCAATTTATTCACAATTTATTTTTACAAAATGAGTTCCATCAGGACTTCCCTTGCATTATTTCTTAAATGCAATTTCTTTGTATAGTCATATTATGTTTTCTTTCAAATAACAAAACTAAACTGCAATTTTATAACAAGTTAATTAACAGAAAAAGTATCTTTGATATAAACAATAATGTATACATTTCTTGGATTTTTTGCATTTAAAAAATATCAGCATGTCCACCTTTAGGTTTGCAGTGAACATGGCGTCCCCTGCTGTTCAAAAAATGTATTGCGATTCATTCAGTTCACACCTCAAATGATCATCACACATTATAAAATATTTCCAACTGGCTCATGGTGAATCGTAACATCCCTAGTCATGAGTAGCATAAAATGTGACGTGTCATTATTAAATTAAGTGAGTGACAAAGGTGTGAAAAGAGACAAAGTTAGTCAACAGAAATGTGTAAAGACACTTAACCAAATATCATCATTTGCAAGATATGCAAAAAAAAAAAAAATATATATATCTTTTTAAAGTATGATCAATCTCTCTGTTATTAGCATTCAATACAAAAAAGTGGGAGGCGGTCTTGTTTTTTGCACAAATCATTTTGAACATTTTATACGAGTTACGTTTGTTTTTTTATTTGTGGCGGAAGAAAATCACATTTATTCTAGAGTTGAAATATTGATTATCAGCGATATTGAAAGATGTCACATTTAAAGTATATTGTCCAGTCTCACACACTCCTTAATCAATATGTTTGGTTTTCTTTACATAAAGCCGGGCGTACACTGTGCAAATTCTGATGATCTGAAGACCGTATGTCCACGCACACGTCACGAGTGAGTAAAAACTGAATAGTGTATGGAGGCAGTGTTACATGACATGATTGTATGACCGATTTCCCAATCGATCGAATGAAGTTCCGCAAAAAAAACATTCAGAAGAAGAGATTGTGTTCTTTGTGGCACCAACGGCTTGTGAAAGAAATAAAAAAATAGAACAGAAGAGCAGAGAACAGCATGGACTTTATATTCTTCAAAAAATTGACGTATCTGTTCATGCATGTTTTGATGTGGTCATGTAAGATATTACATAAATCTTAGAGTGTCACGCAAGTTTGTGCAAATAGTAACTCCTCATTGGCCGATTTCAGTTAGATCAACAAATTGACTCGTTCAATAGCATACGTCTGCGACCAAACGAACATCAACGATATCCTTGCGATTAGAAAAAATCTGCAAAACTCGCACCGTGTACGCCCGCCTTAAAAAATAGCATTTTAATAAATAAGTCATCAATATTTCTCCCCTTTGGTTATCATTGTACAAAAGCAATAAGTCACCATGACATCACAGATAGCTCATGTCTCACCCTCTGAATTTCTTTTAGCAGAACGCCGTCCGTCATAAACTTGATCTTTGTGTCTTCAGTCACGTTCCCCTCAAACCTGATCTGATATGACACCACCCTAAACACACAAACACACTGTTAGAAAGAAAGAATATCTGCTCAAACGTTATACTGGAGTCTGTGAACGGACGGAGCAGGCTGGACTCAACACCACAGCATTCACAACACATTCTTAATGCTGACTCTGCCCCTCGAGGCTTCATTCTTCAACAAACCGGACGTCGTACCCGGTGGATAAATTCATCTCTTTGGCAACACGTTGAGACATGCTGATAGCGGCCACTCTCCTGGGCTCCGTCACACCAATAATCCCTACAGAGCTGAGAGAGAAAGAGAGAGATGACACGAAAACACAGATGATAGAACACATACTGTTTGATATAATGATGTTAATACCTGGCGTATCCCGCCTCATACAGGAACTGAGGCACCTGTGTGGTTTTTCCGCTTCCTGTTTCTCCGCACAACACCACACACTCATTTTCTCTCACCGCCTCCATGATGACCTGTTCCTCTGCCAGGATGGGCAACCTCAGACGAGCTTCCTGAAATGAACAACAATTAACTTCATTCACAAACCGTCCGACACAAACATTGTGACTCTTGTTGCTTTACCTGAATCTCCGGCAGTCTGTCCACAGGGATGAAGACGGCAGGTTTGCTCTCGTCCTCTTTACGAAGAATCTCTTTTATTTCTTTCAGTTTCTTCTCTTCCTCTTTAACCTCCGGCTGTTTCTGCTCTTCGGTCTCTTTCTCTGGGCTGCTGGTCTGTTCTAAAGGTTTCTCCTCCGCGATCTGTTCCTCTTCTTCGTCTGAGTCTGATCCTGAACTCTCGGAGTCTGATGTCTCACAGTCCTTTTCTTCATCATCGTCGTCGTCATCTTCTCTCCGTCTCTTTCGGTTTGCTCCACTCAAACTGCTGATCTTCCCTCTGGTTACACTTCCATTCTGTTCTTCATTCAACAATCTGCTCACAGGTTTAACAAGACATGTGTAAAGATCTACTACTTGTCAATTATCCTGACACAGCTCTAAAACATTCAGTTTCTGTATAACATCAATGGTGCGTGTGAAGAACGACATCTCACTTTTTGGTCTGGTAGAGTTTGTCTCCAGTGCCCATTTTAGATGTCGTGTACAGCAACTTCATCTCAGTCTGGGGCAGTTGAACTTCAGACAGTTTGGATAATATATCTGCTCTCTACACACACACAGAAAACACACAGAAAGTCAAAATGAACCAGCAGAATCCATGAAGTACCGAACATGAACAACACGCACTCTCTTCTTACATGAGCTTTCTTTTCTTTCTGCTCCAGAACTTTCTCCAGGTTCTTCCTCTGTTTCTTCGTCAGGGGTTTCTTCTTGTTCACATGATGTTCCACTTTCTGTTTCTTGGTTTTGGTGGCCGGCAGGACAAGAGCGTTAGCGTCATCAACTCCTTTAAGCTCTGCACCCTCTGCACAGAACCAAGTTACACAACAGTAAGATCCATCAGTCAGTTTCATGCGGTCAGTTTCGATAAAAGTGTCTGCTAAACGCAAAAACATAAGTGCACAAATGCATGTGTCAAATGTGTACGGTTGCTGTTTGCTTTCGAATGCAAAAGAGGTGGTTTGAGGACAAAGATAAGATGTAAAAACATTTGTGATGGTATATTTGTTATACTGTATAAGAAGAATGAGAACTCAGTTTTTGACATCCTGTCAAACTGCAGTTGGTTTGTTTTGATTTAAGCCATAATACCCCCAAAAATAAAACTAACTAACACGACAAAACATAATAAAGAACATGATGTTTGAAAAAACAGAGTTGTCTCATTTTGGAACCCAACTCCTCATATCTACATGTTAGTAACTCAATAATGATTTTTCTTACCCTGTATCTCTACCTGGACATCAATGTGTTTCTCTCCAGCTGCTGTCTGCGCAGATGTGTTCTGCAGTCTTCCTTTCCAGTTGTATTTCTTTCTTAATCTGCCCATGACAGAACTCTGCAGACACACAATCTGACTGCTGTGGAGTTTATCAGAAGGTCTGGTTATTTTATCTGACCTTTGACAATCGTAATTAAACCCTCACAATCTCTTTATTATGTATATTCGATCTATTTTAATAGAAAGCATAACAGAAATAAAAACCGACTGTGGATGTCAATGTTTACCATTTTCGAGATCAGCTGACTAATTAAATAACAGAATTGACGCAGGACAAAGACGCGATATTAACGATAACCACGATATTCTTGATTAACACATTTATTTGTTTTAATTTTTTTTCGATTTGTCTCATACAGTACGATTTTAAGAGAAACTCACGTGTAGATCCCGTTGTGATGTGGTGGGACTGTTAAATGGCGCCGGTGAGCTTCAGCAACGCTGACAAGAGTTCCGCTTACTTTAGTTCCGCCACAGTAAAATCAACAACTCATACACAAACTTTGTACACTGTAATGAGCTTTATTTAATATACAAACAGGATTACACAACCAGCTGTAGGAACATCAATCGATTATTTTATTATTATCGTATTATTGTTATCATTACATGAAATTGTGTATAATATTTTCTGACCTTATTTGGTAACAATTTACAATAAGGTGATGTTTACGTCTTAGTTTATGTATTAGTTAACATACATTATCAATGAACAATACTTCCACAGCATTTATTAATGTTAATTTCAGCACTTACTAATGCATTAATGAAATCAAAAGTTGTCACATTTAACATTGTTACCAATTAATTTATGGGTTGGATGAAGGAAAATAATACACAGAAGAAATATTTGCATGCTGAACATGTCACATGCTGTTAAACACACGAACAAACAAACGTAACGCATACATATGTGTAAATATGGAGAAAATAACTGATGTAAAACTGATGGTTAACTGTAGTAGAATGTAAAATCATAAAAGCAATATAGCATTGCACAATACTCTAGAAAATACTGTAGTATACTTCAATATCTACTATAGTAAGGTTTAAAAAAACTATATCAATAATATAAACATTAGATCCTTTTTAGTGCATTGCGGTCAAAACTGTTGTTTTTATTGTGCTTTATAAATATATTTTTATAAATAATCCTCATTAATCTAACAGTAAATTCTACAATTTATAAACAATTGAATAATATGCACCAAATTTATTAAATATACTTTGTTAGCTAGAAAAGTATATTGATCATCAATAATCATCTCTGACGCTCATCCTACGTGCTCCTGTCCTTCAACATGACATATTGATTACTCTGAGCATCATCTCCAGGCGTGAAGGTCTCTGCAGCCGTACGCCGGGCCTCTCGGGTGAGCCGCTCGAAACGCCGCAGGAAGAGGATGACAGACGCCAGCAGGAGGGCTTGAACCACGATGAAGATGAAGAGGCTGATCTGAGAAGCCAGAGCTAAATTACACATCCAATAACGACAGGACTCCAGAACCTCCTCCTCCACCAGATAGACCACAAGACGCCCTCGCAGGTGCGCTGGAGAGCTACACGTGACGTTCCTGAAACACAAACGCCGTTTCGTGAAATATGTGATCAACTGTGTTTTATTCAAACTTGTTTCTCATTAGTCTTTTCTCATTTACCGTATCAATGCATCATTCCTCTGTTTCAGCAGCCAACCCCTCAGATAGAGGATGCCACAGTCACATGACCAGGGGTTACCGTGGAGATGAGCCAGACGCAGAGAGGACAGTGACTCCAGCAGGTTGTTGGGCAGTGAGGTGAGATGGTTGTCATTCAGGTAGAGTTCAGATGTGTGAGGAGGGAAAGAGGACGGCAGGGTGGCCGTGGTCAAGCCACGTTTACTGCAGTTGACCACAGTCTCCCTACAGGAACACATGTGAGGACAAACAGCCTGAACCATCGTCATCATCTCAGTGCTCAACACAGAGAGAAGAACCTTCAACACAAGCAGATCACACCTCATAACAGCACAAACACACACACACACACACACTGCACCACAAAGAGAGAAAGAGAGAGACGACTTGTTAGATTTTTCAAGAAAACATATTAACTCCATCTAAATAGCATTGCATAAATAATGAAAATTGTAACCTGCAAACAAATGATCCAACAGCTTTTTTTCATCTCATCTAGATCATTTCCGCATTGACCTTTGACCCTGATGGTCTCAGTGTGATATTAATCGGACCACAAAAGTGTCACAATCTTCATTTATTTGAAAACCCGTCAATGTATTCTTTGCAAAATGTTTTTCATACAACGATATTAAACATACAAGTGATTATATTCACCTGAATATAGAAGGATAATATCTTTGCCTAAATATTTAATTTGTCCTTTTTAACCTGGAAATAATCGTTCTGAGATCTCTTTCGGAAGTGTCCTGGACATTGGACAACCACAGAATCTTGACAAAATTTCAATAACTAAACAACATATTCATGAAAATTTAAAACATTGTGACATGATTCTTCCTTTAGAAGCTTATACAATGATTTCAAGGTGCTCAATTTTAAAAATAAACAGAATGTTTCTCCAATTAAGTTCACCAAAAGTTTATTATATAGGCCTATGAATATTTAAAATATTTTTATATTTGTAAGATATGCTGTTGGGGTTAGAGAACACACACACACACACTCACACGGATGTCTTGGAGTTATCTGAAATTTCAGTATTCTAAAGGAAGTAAAGGAAGCTGAAAAAATTGAGATAAAAAAATGTCAGAGTGCTAAATTGAGATCATTCAACGTTTTTCTGAATCCCCATCTAAAATGAAAGGGAAATTTTATTTTTGAAACAGCACTTTTTTAACGAAAATTTGCTAAACAAATTTGAGCTGCATAAACTGCATAAAATTTCAAATTACATTTTAAAAAGAAAAGTTTTTTTTTTTTTCATCAACAGCGGAACAAATGTTTTATTTGTTTCTATTTGGCATCATCGTTTTAACATAGTAGCACCACAGTGTTTTTATATTTTATTCATCACTCAAACTCCAGTGTCCAATGAAAACTCTGTCTTCATTTACTCACCCTCATGTTGTTCCAAATGTGTAAAAATGTCTCTGTTCTGATGAACACAGAGAAAGATATTTGGAAGAATGCTTATAACAGATCTCAACACCCATTGAATTTCCATAGAAATTCTGTTATCATTTTTTGTTGTTCTGTTGAACACAAAGGAAGATATTTTGAAGAATGTGGTACAGCAAACATTTCTGGGGGACTTTTGACTACCATTGTTTCTTTCCTACTATGGTAGTCAATGGGGGGCAAAATATGTCGCATTCTTCCAAATATCTTTCTCTGTGTTCATCAGAACAAACAAAAATTATACAGATTAAGAACAACTTGAAGGTGAGTAAATGATGGCATTATTTTCATTATCGGGTGAAGTATCACTTCAACCAGCATTCTAGGTAATACCAGACGCAATGTCATCAGTACATTTATTTATCAAATTAAAGTCTAATAATTAAACATTAACGTTTCATTAGTGTAATAATAAGGTATACTGAATAGTTAGAAGGAGGTCTTACCAGAGTGTCAAGAGTCTGTCAGTGTGTCAGTATCAGAAGAAGGGAAGCATTATGACTGGAACATTAAACACAGCTGGGTCAAACTGATAAAACACACAAACAAACACACACAAACACACACAAACTCCGCCCCAGCTGAGGATGACATCACAGGAAGTCAGAGACTCTCCGATAATGAAACATCTCAACTGCTCCGCTTCTCTGATGACTTCAACTCAGAGACACATTAAATCATGCAAGAATTACATTGACTTTTACTGTTTATCATTTAATATTCAATAATAATTTAATTGATAATATCAATTATTATCTTTTACATTTTGATAATAGTTTAAATGTACAAAGTTGTACATTAGTCAAGCAATCTACGAAAATACAGACATGCTGAAACCAATGTAGAAACTGCTGATGACTTGATGGATCAAAGAATATCAAGATTATACAGTATATACAGTTTACCTCTTGTAAGTTGCTTTGGAGAAAAGCTTCTGTTTAAAAACTAAATGGAAATGTATATCCAAGTACATACAAGTAATGCTAAATGATTGTATGTCATACGAAAATGTATTGCATGACTTTGATTTAGCAAATAGAAATAAAACAGAAAATAAACAGATAGAAAAACAACCCCAAATTGTATTGCTCCGAGATCTCATCTGTGATTTTTCTTTCTAGTGGGAATAAAACAAGCGCATGACAGCTGATGTTTAATTCACATTTATTTGCGAGCTTCACTTGCTAGATTTATAACATTTTATACAATAACAGTTAAAATACACCGGCTCTGCTTGAATTAAATGTCATGGTCGTCATAATTAAAACAAGCAAAGAGCAGCAGTCTGAACTGAGTGTTTATTGACAACAAACATGAACCGTATTTTCACATTCACCAAGTTCAAGCACTAAACAAAACTGCAAGAAATTTTACAAATTCTCTCTATCTCTCTCTCTCAAGCACAGTTGTTTATGTATATTCATAAACTCCAGCGTTATTTCAGAAAACGTCTTCCTCTAAACAATTCACACAAACACACATTCGTCTTGCTTAGCAAATAAAAAAGGCCATATAAATTAGATACTTTTAAAGTTAATATAAGTTAATTATACACGGGTTTGTTTACGCTCCTCGTCATTGCTAGTATTTGTCATGAACACATAGTAATATCACATAACAGCTGCACTGTGTTTGATTCAGGCACACAGAAGCACCAGGCATTGAACCGACAGCAGATACGTGTCGAACCTGTAGATGTCATCGTATTTCTACAGTATCATTTAAATGCATTCACATCTGAGAGCTGCAGTATGTGTGTACATCACTTGTCTTTCTCGTGCATTTGTTGTTGCATTTTTTCCAGCATCTCTTGCATCCTCTTGAGCTGCAGATACAAAACAGCACTTGTGATTCAAGATTTAAGTCACATTGCTTAAAAAACTATTAAAAAGTATGCACACTATATTGGATAGAATGATTGAATACAAAAACTAGCGTTGGAGTCGAGACCACCTAAACTGAGACCAAGTCCAGAGGGTGTCTAGACCTAGACAAGACCAAGACCAGCACTCCTAAAATTCATCTTAAACATCCTTATAAGACTAAAAATACAGGAATCATGCGTTTTTATTGTTCACTATTCAGTGGAATAAATGCACAAATGTTTTGTTCAAGATTTGTTTGAGACTAGACAAATTAGAACAAACACTTGGGTGGTTTATTGAATAATTGTATAACATCAATATCATGTTTTCAGTTCACGTCAGATGTTATAATATAAAGAAACAAGACCTCATACAGGTACCTTTTTTGCAATCACATCTTGGATATTTTGGAGCTTTGTATAATTTTGTTGACAGATTTCTTTTAGCACAATCCCATATTCATCTCTTACTGCCACAACAGCAACAAAATAAATCAAATAAGAAATAAGTCACTGATGGCTTTTAAAGCTTTTAAAGTTTTACATCCAATCCTGTGAATGACTTTAACACTTAAATCAGACAATGCACCAGCATTTTATTGTAATTCCCACAGCTGTGGTCTTGCAAAAATCCCGAGACCACTAAGACTGAGACCAAGACAAGTCCAAGACCAAAGACAGTCGAGACTGAGACAAAACTATCAAAAAAAGGCCTTAGAACCGGTCTTGAGTACTACAACACTAATAAAAACCATATGATTTTACATCATTTTGTACGTTTGAACATTTTGACGAAACACTGATTAATATGATGTTATACCTCTTCGTCCTTCATCTTGATAAGTCTCTCTGTCTCCACGTCTGGTGTCGGCAGGGGCAGGATGGGTAATGGACTGTCTGTACGGTTTTCCTGTGCAAGTTTACTGTAACACACACACAAACCCTTATTACATCAATGATCTCACAAATCAGCTGCAACTGAGCAAATCACACACACACACACGCATGTACGTATACACACGCACGCACACAAATATACACACGCACACGCACACACAAAGGCACACGCACAGAAACACACACGTACATACAAACACACACACACACACGCAGGACACACACACACACAGACAAACACACACAAGCACGCATGCACAAACACACACGCGCACACACAAACCAACACACGAACATAAACACAGGTGCAAACACACGCACACACAGAGATGCACACAGACGCACACACACCTGGTCATCTCCTGTATACAGTGAGCTCTGTAGTTTTCGTAATGCACGTCACACGTCACATCTTTCAGGTCGTGCATGTGAGAGCGGATCAGCATGTTTCTCAGCTTCACAAAGTCACAGTGTGACTGATTCTCCACTGAAGAAAACACAAACACACACACACACACAATAAAGCACTTAACTTCATCATGATAAATGCACAAACACAAGCCTCACTCTGTCAGGAGAGATATCTGAGACACAGATGAGAAACGTTTTCATTTGTTCTCCATTTAAAAACGGACATATTGCAGAGATCTCATCCCTGATATACGTCACAGACTCAGACCACTGACCTTCCACGATACCCCAGGGGTAAAGACGACCTCTGACCCGCTGACCTCTGGCCTCCACTACTGTATTACTGCCGATGACAGCAAATGGAGTACACTCCTACAGTACACACAACAACAACGACAATTATTCTTTCTGCTTCATGATATCTCACACGTCAGATCAATGGATGTATAATGCATTACATCATGACAGATGAAGAGTGATATGTGTGTCTGACCTTCAGCTCTTTGTCCATCTGTTTGAACTCTTCTTCTTCATCAGAATCACACTCAGGGAACTGGTAGACTTTGATCCCGAAGCGCTCGATCTCATCTCGCACCTGCGGGAAGATACAGCCACAGGTCAACATCACAAATATGAAACACTTTCTTCTTCATCTGCAAGTTACTGAGTTAGGAGTGTTTGAATCAGCACGACAGATTCACTTGAGACTTAATTTTATTTAATTTATGGATATATGGATAAAGATATAGGAGGCACTTTACCCGGTCTTTGAGTTTCTTCACTTCATTTGGAGTGAGGCAGTCGGCTTTGGATATCAGAGGAATAATGTTGACCTTCTCATGTAAAGCCTTCATAAACTCCACATCCACCGGCCGCAGACTGCACAGAAAACATTACAATCACTCTGTCCATGTGCAGGAAATCGCTTGAACACACTTTACATTTACATTTATTCATTTGGCAGATGCTTTTATCCAAAGCGACTTTCATTTCACTACATATGAAACACAACACACACACAAAAACACACAGACACACACGCAAACAGACACCCTCACACAAAAACATGAACACAAAAACACTTGCTGGTACACACACAAACAAAGGCACACAAACACACAAACCCACACAAAAAGAACACACACACACACACACACAATCCTGGTCATCTCTAAAACAAGTCAATATTTTAATTCATCTAATTGATCAAAAACCTTTAAGCATTCATATATATTTTTATTGCCATTGTTTAACTTGACTGCTCTGTTTTGCCTTGCTGAAAAAAATACTTCCCGTATGTTTATTTTTGTGTGTTTGCTACTTAAAAAAGGTCAACATTGCAACAATAAATGTTACAGATGGACAAAAAGAATGTATGCACACACACACATGCACACACACACACAATATTGTAATACAAATATGCAGACATGCACGAACAAAAGAACGTGCATGTTTTTGGGGGGTCACAATTCTGAAACTTAAACAGTTTTCTTATAAATATTAATTATCTGGCATCACATATTTACTATGTGAGGTTTACTATTAAGTAATTAAGTAACTATAAATGGTTTTTACTGCACTCCCGCAAATACAAACGTGATCACATATATGAACACACACGTGTTTGTCGTACCCGTGTCCAAACGGCGGTATGAAATACAGGCAGCAGTGAACTCTGTTGTCCAGAATGTTCTTTCTGTTGAGTCCGCTCTCGTCTCTGAAGTACTGCTCAAACTGTTGATCAATGTAATCTGTGATGGGCTTCCAGCTGAAAACACACACACACACACACGTGTCTGGTTTATTTTCTCCGTGGGGACAGTCCATAGGCGCAATGATTTTTAAACTGTACAAACTGTAGATTTAATCCCCTAAACCTAAATATCATAGAAATTTTTAGCATTTTCAGATTTTCTACATAGTGAACACTGTAACAACCAATCAGCATCCAGAAGCACTCTTACCATTCATTATTATTAACAGCGTCTCCAAACCCCGGTGTGTCTACAATCGTGAGCTTGAGTTTAACTCCTTTCTCCTCGATGTCCACGGTGTGTTTGGTGATCTCAACCGTCTGGTTTATACGTTCTACAAATGGTTAAAATAAAACATAGGGAACCAGAAATGTAGACTTAATATTTTCTTTTCACTTTTGTATATTTAATTATAAAGCACAAATAAACACAACAAAGGTTGACCACTGTGCTGTACAAAGGAGACAATTCAAATGAAGGAAGTAAAAGCAGACATTAATATAGACAAAACATTGTTTTTTGTGTGTTTTATTTATAGTGAATTTAATTTTTTAACCTCAGATATTACACACTTTCATATAATGAAATAAATTGTTTTCTTTTGTGTTTTACAGATAAAGGACCGGTGTGGAGGTGAGGAGGGCAGATGATGAATTTATACCTTCAGCGTTGAGTAACTTTCTGTCTTTATAGAGATCTGTGAGGAAGAGGCTGTTAACAAGAGTTGACTTTCCCAAACCTGATTCACCTGAAACACACACACATGCATGCATGCATGCACGCAAACACACACATGTTGGTATTTCTGTTGCTGCTTAAATAAAAGTGACATTGTAAGTAACCGTTGTCTGTAGATGGGCAATTCCGTGAAAATGTCAACCTGACAATGTCAAAAAAATGTTTTTACCAGCAGTTTTTCCTATAGTAACAGCACATTACTATAGCATTACCATTTTAGCATTTGGTGGTTCAAATACTCATGTGAGATCTCTCTTTAAATTTGTAAAGCTGTTGTTTTATTTTTAGTGCATGATTTTTTTTCAGGTAAGTGGCATTTTCAAGATTTTTCAAATACATAACGCTACATATTCCTCATAAACGGACACATTAAAATGAATATAAAGTAACTATTTTGTGTTCTATAATGAGGCATCACTTCTCCATTCATTGGGTATTATTGCTTCAGGATTCTGCATTTTATTTTAAAGAAATCATTCAAAGTTTATCGTCTCCCATAAACCACGTCCTTTTTTTCACAACAAGGGTTCAGTAAAATATAAACAGATGGTTTAATATAATCGTAACAATTTAATTCTCTGAGCATTTTTATGTCACGTCCATAACGCTGGAACTGCCCAGATCAGAAACAAAGGATGGAACAGTTTATGCGTAGTTGAGATGCAAAATGATGACACAAATAGTCCCTTGAGTCCAATTTTTCTCTCATTTTCTCTTAGTTTACAAACAAATGTTCTATTGAATAAACGTTCACGATGTATTTTTGGGAATAAATTGAACAATTTGGACTAAATAATAAAGAAAATAAGCACCCAGCGGATGTGAACTCAGGTTGAGACCTCAAGAAACAGCTTGATAAAATTCTACACCAAGATCGACAACAACGAAGATGACCAACAGATTTTTGATTTATTCTGAATTAATTCATTACTTTTTCAGATTAATTTACCCAACACTGATTCCAAGTAATATCGATCAAATTGTAGTTGGGTTGTTTTAATCAAGCAAAAAAACTCAAAATTCAGCAATAAACAGAAAACATGATAACATGATAAAAGCATTAGTTTTTAACTTTTTTTAAAGACGGAATTATCAGTTTATTTCAAATAAACTTGTTGTTATAGGGCTGTCAAACAATATATCGCGATAAATCACATCCAGAATAAAGGTTTGTGTTAACATAATATATAAATATATCTGTGTACAGTGCATATTAATTTTCTATTTAAAAACACCAAACATACACATACTTAATTTCAATATTTAAATGTATTAATTTATATTCACCAATAATTTATATTCTGAATAAAAGTTTATTAATTGTTATATTTTCCTTAAATCTATGCATTTATGTGTATGTGTTCATAAATACAAAATAAAATGCACATTACATCGACATGTATAACATAAACACAAACTTTGATTCTGGATGCGATTAACCACGATAAACCGTTTTACAGCCCCGTTTGCCTTTATTCAGCGTGAATGACGACGGACATGACGATGACCTCACACGTACCTGCCACCATCAGAGTGAAGTCAAAGCCCTTCTTCACTGACTTCCTGTGAACCTGATTTGGAAGTGTAGCGAATCCAACGTACTGCTTATCCTGAGAGAGGGGAACGAGGAGCAAAGTTGACATTGTTAAGTTTCTAAAATCTCGACACGAGGTAAATGATGGCAGAATGGTGTTTTCATGTGTGCACTGTTTCTTTAAGCCTGAAGTTTTGTGATTGGCACAGAAATCATTGAGCATGAGAAGTGACTTTGAGTCGCCCGCTGTATATCTCTACAGTACCGACTGTGCCGGAAACTGGCCAGCGGTCAGAAACTCTATAAATAGAGACTACGCTCGGCAGACATTGACAGCACTCATAGTCATGCAGTGGGAAGAGAACAAAAATGTTTATCAAACCGACTAAGGGGTCACAAACACACACACAGGCCCCATTGACACAGACTGACAAGAGCATCAAAACCCCCTGAAACTACCGCCAAACATGATCGTCTCTCAGCCAGAACATCTCACTGGTGCTTCCGCTGTCTGTCGTGCTAGAAAAAGAAACCTGACGATTCTCACCCCACACATGCGTGAAAAAAAGAGAGCGAGAAAGAGAATAAATCATGGATGGCGGTACTAAAAAATAAGTTTAGATGTTTACATTAGTGTCAATATATATTTGAACAGGACTATTTAACGCACAACCTTCTGTCGAGTGGTTCGGGTTCGAGGGCACAGAAGTTTCTCCACCAGTTTCTCCTGAAGCATCATGGTGTCCATCCTGGACCAGACGACTCAAACAACAGTCCTCAAACACTGCCGTCCAAGCCTCCTCTCTCTCTCTCTCTCTCTCTCTCTCTCTCTCTCTATAAACTCTGTTTGTTTCCCTTTTCCTTGTTTTATACCGGTGTCCGGCTCATGGCACATTCCTCTGTTTTCAGGCTGGCAGTGGAATCCTCGCACCAGTAAATGAAAGACTCAGAAGTGAAGGAAGAGAGAGAGAGAAACGTAAAGAGAAAAACGCATGGAAGCAATTTCAGACAGGAAAGGGGGGGAAGCTGAAACTGGGAAAAAAAAACACTCATTCATTTGGTCGTGTGTTTCTCCCCCACTTATTTCCACAGACGGGTGTGTGTTTGTGTGACACATTTAGTAAGACGGAGCCACACCCTTCCCATGAGCCCTTGCCAGACTGGCACACAGCTTTTCCACAGACTAGAGTTTTATTTTCAGAACTCTTCTTCGTTCTTCATGAGGCGCCACTTTTGTGAATCCTCCTAAAACCTTTCCACTTATAAATTGCTCTTTTATACCATCATTTATAACATCATTCTTTACACGGTTACGTTCTTTCTTTTATTCGTGTCTCACCAAAAATCATTTCTATGTTAATTTTGTGTGATGTTTGTGATGTCAGTCCTATTGTTTCACAGTTATTGAAAGATGGTACACTTTATGTACAGTAGAAAAACATCTGCACACTGGGCAACATGTTCAATTTATAGTACATACTAGACAGTATACTTTTCATATTCTGCCATTTTAGGATGAATTGCATTGTTGTGTTTCTCATCTTTGTAGCTAGCTGTAGATAAAAGAAATGCCTGCAAATGTAAACTGGGATATACCATTCTTAACATTGCCAAAGTCAAAGTTTAAAACTGAACCTTTGAGACAAATCTAATGTAACGAAGTACAGCTTTTACAACAACAGGGGGTGCTGCTGTTCTGGAGGACAACAGGAATCTTAACAGGAGGGCCAATCCGGCACAAATTCATTTACAGATACATAAGCTAAGGATTAAAAACAGTGATTTCTGACACCTGACATGACAACAGCACTTGCTGACTCTCACAGAGAATAATACGAGTAACCAACCATTCCATTCCATTCCATTTTCTACCGCTTATCCGAACTACCTCGGGTCACGGGGAGCCTGTGCCTATCTCAGGAGTCATCGGGCATCAAGGCAGGATACACCCTGGATGGAGTGCCAACCCATCGCAGGGCACACACACTCACTCATTCACTCACACACTCACACCCTACAGACAATTTTTCCAGAGATGCCAATCAACCTACCATGCATGTCTTTGGACCAGGGGAGGAAACCGGAGTACCCGGAGGAAACCCCCGAGGCACGGGGAGAACATGCAAACTCCACACACAAAAGTCGGAAGCGGGAATCGAACCCTCAACCCTGGAGGTGTGAGGCGAACGTGCTAACCACTAAGCCACCGTGCCCCAGTAACCAACCAATCTGGGTGAATTAAAGGGAGTTCCTTCATCATTTACTCCCTCTTGTGTCATTCCAAACCTGTATGACTGTCTTTCTGTTGCAGAACACAAAAGAAGATATTTTGAAGAACGTTGATAACCAAACAACACTGAACCTCATTGACTTTCATTGTGCGAACACAAAACCACAGAGACAAAATATACGGTGTGAATAAATGGAGTCTTGGTGGAGATGGTGGTCTAGTGGGTTAAACCCCTGAACTGGTAAATCAAAAGGTTGCTGGTTCGATCCCAGCCGCCACCACCAGTGTGTCCTTGAGCAAGACACTTTACTCCATGTTGCTCCAGGGGGATTGTCCCTGTAATAAGTGCACTGTAAGTCGCTTTGGATAAAAGCGTCTGCCAAATGACTAAATGTAAATGCCTAAATGTAAATGATAACAGAATTCTTATTTTTGGATGAACTGTCCATTTAAAGTTTAAAATGACTTTGTTAAATATACTGTGATATTAGGGTGTGGTTTTAGCATATGACTATGTGGTTATTAAGTATATATTTCAGTCTCTAGATATTGCATAAGAGAATGAATCTAGTTTCACTCTTTATGTCATCCTTCAGAAAAAACGAAACAAACTAAATCTGACATAGCCGTCATCTATATATGATGAACTGAAATGACTAAAATCACTGTAATCACAAACACCACTTAAACATATATAAATGTATATAAAGATGTACACATGACAGTCTGCCCCCAAAAAGGTTTGATGGGGGGTTATTGGTCATGCATATAGATGATCAGTTTGCTGATGGGGGGCTGGAGGGGTTCACAGGGGGTCTCATGAATAGAGGAGAGCAGATGTCTCTGAGTTACACAATGGTCCCTGCCTCCTCCCTTCTCCCAAAAGTGTAAAGCAGAACCCCACTCACTGTCCAGCTGTCAGGTCTGTATGCCACCTGGAGCTCTCACACCAGAGATTAACACACGTGCTTCTATATGTTTCAGAAACACTGTCACTGTATGAAACAATCGTACCTCTCAAGACTAAAAAAAACTGTAAACCAAATATTCTTGGCCTCTGGTTTTTGTTGTTTGCCAAGTTAAATAATTGAGCTCAAATAAAGTGAGCTGGGCATCTTTGATGTCTAAAACCTATCTACCACCACCAAGAAGACCCTAGCAACCACAAAGCAACACACTATAAAAACACTTCAATATTTTACTACCTACACAGCAATAGCAACCACCCACAACAAACTAAAAACCCACACAGAACACCTTAGCAACCGCAAAGGATCTCCCTGTCAACCGCACACGCAACACTCTCGCATCAAGAATGGAAGATCTGCATGGACAAGCACATCTTAAAATGTGAATATCGTGATGATGTCATAATGAGGAAAATGACAGATGGGTGAAGTATTGAGCTGACAGTGTTTTACACGAGTCTACACTTATTGCAACACCAAGAGCAATTCAAGCTCAAAAGCCGCTGTCACGAGAGTTTGCCCTGAGCTGACCGAACACAACCTGAGGCCGTACGGCAGCTGCACAGGGTCAAATGCACAGATCACAGGTCGTCGTTTGTGTAAATATTTGATGGACAATAAATGCCGAGCATCGAAACACAAATGCTGATAACCGGCAGTGCTGCTGAGACGGATGTTTCTTGCCGTGGTATTTGAGCAACAGCACAAGCCATTTGACTTCATGATCAAAAGAATCTCAATTCAACCATCTGTCACACACATACACAAAACTGACAGCACACTGCTGCAAAGAAGTGACCTTTCCACAGAGGGATAAAGACATTTGTTAAACGGCAGCCAGTCTTCCAGACCATTAAGTTATTAAAAGCTCAATGCAGAGAGAGAGAGAGAGAGAGAGAGAGAGAGAGGAGGAGAAAGAGAGAGAGAGAGAGAAAGAGAGAAAGAGAGAGAGAGAGAGAGAGAGAGAGAGAGAGGGAGAGAGAGAGAGAGAGAGAAAGAGAGAGAGAAAGAGAGAGAGAGAGGAGGGAGGGAGGGAGGGAGGGAGGGAGGGAGGGAGAGAAAGAGAGTGAGAGAGAGTGAGATAGTGATAGAAGGAGAGAAAGAGAGAGAGCAGAGAGAGAGAGAGTGAGAGAGTTAAAGTCAGTGAGAGAGAGTGAGTGAGAAAGAGAGAGTGAGAGAGGGAGATAGTGATAGAAGGAGAGAGAGAGAGAGCAGAGAGAGAGAGAGAGAGAGAGAGAGAGAGTGAGAGAGTTAGAGTCAGTGAGAGAGAGTGAGTGAGAAAGAGAGAGTGAGAGAAGGATATAGTGATAGAAGGAGAGAGAGAGAGAGAGAGAGAGAGAGAGAGAGAGAGCAGAGAGAGAGAGAGAGGGAGAGAAAGTGAGAGAGAGAGGGAGATAGTGACAGAAGGAGAGAGAGAGAGAGAGAGAGAGAGAGAGAGAGAGAGAGAGAGAGAGAGAGAGAGAGAGAGAGAGAGAGAGAGAGAGAGAGAGAGAAAGAGAGAAAGAGAGAGAGAGAGAGAGAGAGAGGGAGAGAGAGAGAGAGAGAGAAAGAGAGAAAGAGAAAGAGAGAGAGAGAGAGAGGGAGGGAGGGAGGGAGGGAGGGAGGGAGGGAGGGAGAGAAAGAGAGTGAGAGAGAGTGAGATAGTGATAGAAGGAGAGAAAGAGAGAGAGCAGAGAGAGAGAGAGTGAGAGAGTTAAAGTCAGTGAGAGAGAGTGAGTGAGAAAGAGAGAGTGAGAGAGGGAGATAGTGATAGAAGGAGAGAGAGAGAGAGCAGAGAGAGAGAGAGAGAGAGAGAGAGAGAGAGAGAGAGAGAGAGAGAGAGAGAGAGAGTGAGAGAGTTAGAGTCAGTGAGAGAGAGTGAGTGAGAAAGAGAGAGTGAGAGAAGGATATAGTGATAGAAGGAGAGAGAGAGAGAGAGAGAGAGAGAGAGAGAGAGAGAGAGAGAGAGAGAGCAGAGAGAGAGAGAGAGGGAGAGAAAGTGAGAGAGAGAGGGAGATAGTGACAGAAGGAGAGAGAGAGAGAGAGAGAGAGAGAGAGAGCAGAGAGAGAGAGAGAGGGAGAGAAAGAGAGTGAGAGAGGGAGATAGTGATAGAAGGAGAGAGAGAGAGAGAGAGAGAGCAGAGAGAGAGAGAGAGAGAGGGAGAGAAAGAGAGTGAGAGAGGGAGATAGTGATAGAAGGAGAGAGAGAGAGAGAGAGAGAGAGAGAGAGAGAGAGAGAGAGAGAGAGAGAGAGAGAGAGAGAGAGAGAGAGAGAGAGAGAGAGCAGAGAGAGAGAGAGAGGGAGAGAAAGTGAGAGAGAGAGGGAGATAGTGACAGAAGGAGAGAGAGAGAGAGAGAGAGAGAGAGAGAGAGAGAGAGAGAGAGAGAGAGAGAGAGAGAGAGAGAGAGAGAGAGAGAGAGGAGGAGAAAGAGAGAGAGAGAGAGAAAGAGAGAAAGAGAGAGAGAGAGAGAGAGAGAGGGAGAGAGAGAGAGAGAGAGAAAGAGAGAAAGAGAAAGAGAGAGAGAGAGAGAGAGAGGGAGGGAGGGAGGGAGGGAGGGAGGGAGGGAGGGAGAGAAAGAGAGTGAGAGAGAGTGAGATAGTGATAGAAGGAGAGAAAGAGAGAGAGCAGAGAGAGAGAGAGTGAGAGAGTTAAAGTCAGTGAGAGAGAGTGAGTGAGAAAGAGAGAGTGAGAGAGGGAGATAGTGATAGAAGGAGAGAGAGAGAGAGCAGAGAGAGAGAGAGAGAGAGAGAGAGAGAGAGAGAGAGAGTGAGAGAGTTAGAGTCAGTGAGAGAGAGTGAGTGAGAAAGAGAGAGTGAGAGAAGGATATAGTGATAGAAGGAGAGAGAGAGAGAGAGAGAGAGAGAGAGAGAGCAGAGAGAGAGAGAGAGGGAGAGAAAGTGAGAGAGAGAGGGAGATAGTGACAGAAGGAGAGAGAGAGAGAGAGAGAGAGAGAGAGAGCAGAGAGAGAGAGAGAGAGGGAGAGAAAGAGAGTGAGAGAGGGAGATAGTGATAGAAGGAGAGAGAGAGAGAGAGAGAGAGCAGAGAGAGAGAGAGAGAGAGAGAGAGGGAGAGAAAGAGAGTGAGAGAGGGAGATAGTGATAGAAGGAGAGAGAGAGAGAGAGAGAGAGAGAGAGAGAGAGAGAGAGAGAGAGAGAGAGAGAGAGAGAGAGAGAGAGAGAGAGAGAGAGAGAGAGTATTTAAGTGGGTGTGGGAGTAAACTGCTTCATGTGTGTTTTGTGTGGGCATCTCGTATCTCTTGCACAGCTTCATCCAATTTGACTTACAACACAGACACAGAATCTAATGGAATAAATGATGTTTTATTTCCAGCAGCAGGCAGCAGCGTGTGACCCGCTTTTATCATTAGCTACTAAACCACAGTATGATCCCATGCTTCTGCTGTAGAGCACTTTCTCTGCGGTTTTGAGCGATTGACTGTTAGCTATGAGATCATCTGGTGTGCTCTTGAAGTCGACAAAACGATGTTGATTTGGAGTTTGAAAGTATGTTATGAGGAAATGCACTAAAATGACTCATCAACATAACTTAAAAAAAAATCTGTATACAATGATACCACACCTGCCTCTGACTATTCTAGAACAGGTCTAAGCAGCATATCACACCTAATGCCTTTTGAGTATTAACAAAGAGACAAACACGCCGAGCCCCAACAACTGAAAACCAGTTTCAACAGGAGTCAATCAACACTGCACTTGTGAAACTATTTTATGAATGATACAAAGACGTTACACAAACTATGTGCAGGTCCTCACATCACACATAAATATCATGTGACTGTGTGACTGTGTGACTATACGAGTCTTAAAACCCCAGGATTCACATATGCAGCTTTATCATAACCTGTGTACAGTGATGCTGTGGGCAAACCTCCCACACCGATGCTCCTGTAACCATGGCGACCACTTGAGAATGGCACAGCAGCATCATCATCTAACAGCTCAAAGCGACAGCCATCAGGCGCACGTTTTACAATGTAGTAAAAGCATCAGAAATCACACATTTCTAATCACAAAACTCATTTATGATAAAACACAGATGAACGCGTGTCATCACATCCGATCTGATGCGCGACGGTCCGGGGGAGCTCGTGAGAAATGAAGTGCGTCAGCTGATGTTGGGTGTAAAACCGTCAGCGCAATCTCCTGGATCGCATTAAAGCTCAAACACGGAAGCATGTAAACAGTAATGGATCAACAAACAACACGCTAAACGCGTAAAACACGTCTGGCAAACCCAAGAGGTGCGATACGCGGTAAACTGCGCGTGCGTATTAGTGGCGCAAAACGCTTCGTGGTTTGTGTATTGTGGTGTGAAAGAGTAAAAACAGAAGTGAAATGATAGGATGCGATGTGTGTCGTGGGTTTCTCACCTCGCCGTCCTCTACATGTGAGCGCAGCATCAGCACCACCAGCAGCAGCAGCAGCAGCAGGTCCGATGTGCGAGCGAAGGATGAAAAGAGAAAAATCATCATTTCATTCGGTCAAAAACACTCAAACACTGTGATAACAGCGACTGCGGGTTCTTCTTTACCGGATTTCATCATCCTGCTCTTGTATCGGATGTTGGTGGTCATGTTTCAGGCTCTCTCTGGTGATCTGTACCGGATGAGGACTTGGGTTTCGTCTGGCTCACGGTCAGGCCCGCAGGGAACCCCAGACGTAGAAGAGGCGTGGCAAACGGATGAGGACACGCCCCTATTGCATCATGACTCATGGTCACACAGAATACTAGTTGTCAAATACTATCAACATGTAAAGAAATATCTTTTGACATGTGAACCCGTCTGTGAAATTCAGGCTTAATGTTTCATTTAATTATGAGATTAGAAGCATCAAAGTTTCATTACAATCGAATTTCACTATGACTTGAAAATAATTAATAGTTATGACATCATCATGAAATTCTCACAGAATGTTCTTTACATCATGTAAAATTATTGAAACTTTAAATCACCAAAAATGACCACAAGCTTATTTTTTAATATAAAATCTAACACAGGCTTGAAATTCACAAGGTCAATGAATTAGTGAAATAATGAACAAAATATGAGTTTGATCTAGTAGCACAGATGAAAAGGTTCCGGTTCTAAAGGAAGTTGTGAAGAAATGCACATAAACAAACGTCACACATAATGCTCACTATCGGTGACTCAAAGATATTTATTTCTCGACATGAGCAAGTACAAAAAGTAACATTAACAAAAGTATGTGTGCACTACTGTACCGCACAACGAAAACGGTGTTAATCTTTTAAAAAGGCTCGTGCAGGAGATAAGCGAGTCAAAACAAATGGGCTGAACCACATATACAACCAAACAAAATCAGCATGTTTACAGTAGAGCTTTAAAATGCGCAGATAATACAATACTGTAAATAAACACATGAGGGCAGTGATTGGGTTTTACTATTTTTAAATCTTGTACCGTTTTCAAAAGAAGATATTTAGAGTTACACTTATCAACGGTTAAACAAGAAACACAAAGATCAACAATAGTTTGTCGTTGCAGTGGATGTTAAAATAAGCAGGTGATACACGAGCAATAAAATATAAAGAAAACAATAGAAAACCCCGAACCTTGAGCGTATAAGTATAAAAAGAATAAAGATTAGTGATGTGTGCACGATGTGAAGTTAGAAGGCATTTCTGTGATCTCCGATTAAAGTCGATATTGTTTAAGTACCACACTCTCGAAATAAGAAAGTCAAACTTTCATAAACACTTCCCAAGTCCAACAACAATTCATTATTTCATTTTCAGCCTTTAAAGACAAATTGATCTGATATTACAGTATAATAACAAAACTATGCAAACACGAGATTGTCCAATTGTGTCTTTTATCTGGAAAAATGTAGATTCTGTGTTGTATTTTGTTCTGTTCCTTTACTCTCCACTAGAGGGAAACGCTGCACAATATAAGTCTTCAAACCTTCCAGATTCAAACCTGACACTTTCATTTAAAGTCTGAGAGCATGTAAACGTCTGGTTCGTTTTAAATTCGCACATTTCTTGAGTTTCGGATGCTGTATCTCCATGAAGAATGTAGTGCTAAATGCCAATCTGAACACACATTAAGACTCAAAAATGGTCTGAATGCATTACTGATATAAACTTGTGATATGTACAGTAAAACATCTCTGTTAAAATGCATTGACAGGGTAAAAATATGCTTGTTTGATAAATATATAAGCAGCTTAAAACATTTTGGCACAGAATAAAAGTCTGCCCTTTAAATGTCCAGGGAGATGACATTAAACATTGTCTTTGAAGCCATGATTGACGACAGACGGTTTAAATTATTAACAGCGTCTAATCTGATTGGACGTTCGAGAATATGACATCATAAAAGACAGTGCAGAGGTCATTCATGTTGTACACGAAAGGTTAGGTACACGAGTGACATTAATGACATTATGTTCTGTCAAATTTTAAAGACGAGCAAATAGTGTTAAAAAATGGAGAGTGTAGTGTTGTTTTTAGTAAGATGGCACTTTCTGTTCCACAAACACACACATAAACAAACAAAGGCACAAACACGGAAGCAGACTCTTAGTCATCACCCGGTTTCATCTTCATCTGCGCCTGCATCTGCGCAATCATCTGCTGCATGCGCCTCAGCTGCAAGAAAAAAAATTCATATACAGTTAATACATCTCTGCAGCGACTGCAATCTTCTCTCAAAGAAGCATCTCTGCTTGATATAACTAATCATTTAAAATAAAGTGAACCTAAAAATGATTGACACATCAGTGTTTTGAAAGCATGATTTCAATGTTGTTTTTAGTGAATGTATGAGGACAGTTTTCTTCAAGTTCACAACGTTTGACAACCACAAATGTTGAATAAATAAAAAAGAAAAAGTGTTTCAAAGGAGCAATGTGGGATTTTTAGGAGGATCTATTGACAGAAATGCAATAAAATATACAAACTATTTCTTCAGAGATATATTAAGACCGTTGTGTTTGCATTACCTTAGAATAAGCAGTTTATATCTACATACGCAGCGGGCTTACATACATTAATTTCGGGGATGATTTTTAGATGATCTTTCTCTCCAACGTCTCTCCACTGGAAAGTGTTTTGATAGATATCTATGAGTATCTCCACAAAAGCCTTAGTATTGCGGGTCCTAACGTGTCTATGCTGGAAAGTCCACAGACCCTTTTTTTCATGTAATAAGTAAGACATCACTCTTTCTAAAATCTTTCTAATGCTCGCATGATCTCTTCCCTGCGTCAATGAGAAGACACGCTGTCTGAGCCGAGGACAACTTCTTGTACTGTTGTGGTCACCGTCGTGTTTGGAAACGGAGGGGTGAGTGGAGGACTGAGAGACTGGTTGCAGTCTCAAACTCACCACTAGTGGCCGCTATAAATCCCACTCTAGACATTCAAGCTTGAAAAGTCAATCCAATCCTAATAAACATATTTTTGTGTAATGTTTTGCTTGTTTGTACGTTATCTCTCATCTGATAAAATACATCAGATATTTTTAGGTATCTAATATTCTTTTGTTAACAAGATATGTATTTATGGATCAATAGTGATGGATCTTAAAGCCTTGTCCACTTTTGACCACTTCTGTCCTGATTTCTTCAAGAAATATCTGAAAAAGCATGCACAATGTATTTGTACTTTTTCAGATATTTAATTCGAATAGACGAAATAAGTGAATGCAAATGTACATATGAGCGTGACCGGAGATGACAGAGAAAACTTTCAGAGAGCAGCGGTTTTAGTTCTGATTTGACTGACCCGAACACTGTATGCGTGTGTAAGAAATGGAATGGAGATAAAACGTTCTTCTTGGTACGTTTTTCGTCTTTAAACCAAACTTGTAGGTCTTAAGCCAGCATAGTTTAAATCCTTACATGCTTACAAATGAAGAATAAATTGCTCAAATCTAAATCGGAGCCGAAGGTCGAGTGGTTCGTGCTCTGACATATGGCGCCGGTGCGTCCCGGACAACCCGAGATCAAAACCCGGCTCGTGGTCCTTTCTCTGACCCCACCCCCTCTCTCTCATCCACTTCGCTTCCTGACCTCTCTAAAAAATCACTGTCTGTCCAATAAAGGCAAAAACGGCAAAAAAATACATAAAAATCGCACTGTATTGCCACCTAGTGGTGCAACCGGGTAACTATTACCTAACATGCATAACAACCTGTGTTAAAGTAATTTAATAAAGTTACAGATATTTTTGCGGCTCAAGACAAATTTAATTTGGTCCCAAAATGGTCTAAAAATAGACCCCTGGTCTAGAGCAACGGTTAATATTGTTAAAATCAGATTGTAACCTGTGTTTGTGTGTAACATGACCTCCGCTTTAAAAGAGCTAATGAAGACAGACATGCACCCATACACAAGAGTGAAAAGTAAACACAATCAACCAACGATCTCTAAATAAAGCCTAATCAAAACAATCATGATGATTACAGCTCAAACTGTAAACAAACACCTACACACACATACAAGCACACACACATCTCACAAATGACAACAAGCTATAATATGACTAACGATTTAAATGGGATCTTTGTTTGTTCTGTACAGCAGGAAGCTGATGTCATATCCTGTGCAGACATGCATGTTTAAATACCGTTCTGATTGTGTCCACACCCTGCTGGGATATATATTCCCATAGGCCACAATAACTACATGTCATTAACACACGTAATGAGGGCTTCAAAACTACAACACACCCGTAACAACAGACTCTGAGATTGACAAACATATTTAGCATTCAGCACATTCTGTCTGTGTGAACGAGAAACTAAAGTCAATCCACTATTGTTCTATTCTGTTTTTAAATAGCACAACTTTATTTATGTCATAATGACTCGTCTGAGCCAAATTAATAACTGATTATGTGTAAACGTCACTAAGAAGCATAATCTGTTGTTGTCTGAATGTATCGATAGAAAACGTGTGTCAGTGTGTGAGAAAGAGAGACTCACCTCAGCTTCTTTCTCCAAGAGAATCTGATCTTTGTCCATCACCTCTTCTTCAGCCACTCTGTCAGAGACACGCATTTATAATCTCAGTGAAGATAAACATCGAACCGTCACAGAAGTTTTCATGCACGCACATGCTTATAACAACATCACAAGATATTTCAAACAGAAAAACTGTAAAATGGTGCAGTCCTTAAAACGGCTGTTTGCGCCACGGCTGCTTGGCATAAGGGCTGGACGATGTGTTTAAAAAAAAAAAAAAGATAATCGACTTAAAATCATTGTGATATCCCATAATTTCGGGCGTGTTAGACTTCACGCAACGTTGCGCAGGCGACTTCTTTGCAGTAGGAAATTGTTGCAGGTGTTTATAAATTTCTTGCTACCCGTCAGATTATCCTATGCATGCGTGCGTCTTTTTTTTTATACGTTTTGCGCTATAAAATCACCAAGTCCAAATTCTACCTGTTTATTTTATACTGCTACGGGAATATTGTTAAATCATTCTACATATTATTTAATACCTAAAATGGTAGTACTATCTGACAGAGTATTTGTATTGTGAAATCATCCAACTTGTTTATTTTGTCGATGTGGTTTAGATTATATTAAGTTTTGCCCTACGCTAGTAAAATCTGACAGGGTGGGACGATTCGAACACCAGCACTGTAAGCATGAGGTTTTGCTTTGCCGTCGCAGCTCGTCTTTTTCTTGGTCTATCTGTGTAGCGGCCGGCAGAAAACAGCATCTCATTCAACTGACCGACCAAAACAGCGTTTCCAAAATTCTGACAGTTACTGACTGCCTTGGCATATGAACATTAACGTTCACCCTAAGCCCTACATCGCATTATAATGTAGTGCGTATTTTCCATTATTATTAATTATCGTCTGGTATCTGTCTGTTGTAATCGACATCGGGATATTTGTGAGACATCGGCGATATACGAGAACATCGTCACATCGCCCAGCCCTACATGGCATGTATTCATTGTGGTTACAAGCTTCCCATAATGCCTTGCAATGAACTAACTAACAGCCGAAATGGCATGATGCAGTGAAGCAGCTCGCTGGGATTTGGAAGAGATCTGTGTGTTTACAGGTTTGAGGGTCGTACCTTCCGGCCCGCTTTAGTCTCTCTGAGCGGAAGTTCTCATAGTGAAGATCCTGAGTGACCTCCTGCAGGTCCTGCATGTGAGTTCTGCACACAGAGAAAGAGAGAGAGAGACATTAAACCTGTATACAGTCAGCAGAGGGCGCTACAAACAAATGAAAACCTCCAGTCATCTTTATACGGCATGAATCTCACTAAATAAAATGAATCTTTATCTAATTATGGCATCCTTTGATGCACTGCATTTAATTTGCAGTAAATTAAATAAAATAATATTAAATATTGCATTATATTGATAAATATATAATAAGAAATTAATACTTACTACTTTTTTTGGTCATAATTTTCCAAAAATCGGCCTTAATTTCTAATGCAAAGTATATATTTTTAAATTTATTTAGTTTTTGGGATGAAATGCACGCCAGACATCTAGTCACAGGATTTATCGTGTTATGAATCCTGTAATCTTTAAGCTTGCCTTGTTGCTTATTTCACATACCAATACTGTATGTTTGGCCATCATAACGTAAACAATTTATATAAAGCAGGTCACTGTAGCATCTTTATGACGTTTACCATAATATACTCACACTAGCATGGTGCGCAGTTTGAGGAAGTCGTTGTGTTCGGGGTTTTCCACCTCCACCACCCCCCACGGATACAAACGTCCACGGATCTTCTTCCCCTTCACCTCTATCAGCTGATTGGAGCCGATCACGGCGAACGGGATGCTGGCCTGTGCGCAAACACACTCAGTTAACCTCCATCCATTCAAACCTTATAATAATGAACTGAAATGTGACCTCTGACCTTCAGGACACGCGTCTGCTCCTTGAACTCTTCGTCCTCGTCCGAATCGGCATCGGGAAGCTGATAGATGCGGATGCCCTGCTCGCTGATCTCATCTAGAATCTGACGGAAACATGAACAGACATCAGACCGTCATCAGATACTTGTGATCACAGAGAGATCAATGGAATTAATCGTCAAGAGTAAACCGTGTACAAAACAATCAGATTATTACGTTCCTGAAGCTCAGTTTGTAGAACAGTGAATTCACAGGAAATAAAAACGTATTGAATAGGAACTGTGATTAGAATGCACAGCAAGTCGCTTTTGATAAATGCTATTGCCAAATGCGTCAATATAGTGTAATTAGGGATGCACGATAAATTATCGGCCATATCGGTATCGGATAATAGAATATAGGGCGATATATTAAAAAAATATACAAGAAAAGTTTGTAAAGTGTAAAGTAGGAGAAAAGGCAACTAATGATCGCCTTGATTTCTGCTGTCAGTGTTTTAAAAAAAAAGCAGTCGTTCACTTTTTGCCTTTTTCAGTCTTAGGAAATTTTATATTATATTCAGATACTTTGTATTGGTTATCGGTCAAAATCTACATATCGGTGTATTCCTAAATGTAATGTTATGCTTTTTCCAAAAATTCGTAGTTGATGAATATAACACATGTGTAAAAGCTGTCTTGCGTTTCTTTCAATATACTGGAAATGACATCTGGTCTATTCTGGAACATGTAGCTGGATCAATCCACAGTTCTCTCAGCACGCAGTCCATGTGAAACGCTCAGTGTGGAATCCCTTTGATGCTCAAAACAGGAATCACGCCATGTAAACGAAAGCAGAACTATCGGTTCGACACGTAGACACAGCAGCGCAGCGATGTGTGGTACCCATTCACCTTGTGACCGGAATACATCCGAGAAGGTTTTCTCCAAATCTTTCGCAGGAAAACGCCTGTGCAAAATGATGTAGAGCATTCTGGGAGAACTTCCAAGGAACGAACTGATAACGAGAACAGGAGAGGAAGACATCCCCAATGCACTGTACCAAGACCTAACTTCCCCAATTTAGAAAAAAATCAGTTCTTGGCACGAGAATATTGATAAGGTACCTAAGAAGTCAAAATGACCACATTTTTGGGCGAGATGAAATACGGTTTCCCGCTACTTGAAATGTCGGACTGAAACTTCAAAACACACTTCAGAAGCACCTGTGTTGGATTATTTTTCTTACTTCAAAGCTGTTTTTATAAGAAGCACATTCACAATGACGTTACGTAATCGCGGACGAAGCGCCACCAGCAGCCGGTTTCCTGACATTATAAACTCTTTCATGTCATGTCAGCGGGGGCCTGGGTTTCAATGGGACTGAAGCTCCTGCTTCGCTGCTCTTTACAGAAACCCCCTCCTGTTATGATTAGCCCTGTTTTCATAGCGAGAGACCGCCGCAAAGAGCCGCGTGCGTGTTATTGTTTGTCATTGTTGCTTGTTCGGAGTCCAAATAAACACGGCGCGGTCTGGTCCCCATGAGGAGGGTGATCTTAGAAGGCGGCTCTTCTGTACAAATAGACCCAAGGGCGGGGAACCGAAAGAAAGAAAACGTGGAAGAGAAAACGTGAGAGTCGGATTGTTTGTAAAGGCACATCATTCCCAAACGTGCCAAGATTGGGGTGTGGACGGAGAAAGATGAAATTGAAATTTTGGATGACGTGACCTTGCAATAGGAAAAATTAAAACGTTACTTTACAATGGACCAAGATAAGCTGTACAAGAATGAATGTGATATACTGTCTAGCCAACATGAGAACAGGAAGCGAACATAGGTTGAGATAAGATACAAATTTAAGCAGTTTAACTGATAAAACATCAAAAACCTGTTTTAAACGCATAAGGAGCCCATACGCGATCTCTTTAATATCTCATTTATTTCTCCTAGACATCAATGAGATTACATGGAAAGCAAATGGAAGCGTTGGCTTAAGTCTCATCTCCGTCTCCAAAGAAAACAAGTCAGAAATCTCATAAATCATAAGATCATAAAAGATCTCAATATGAACTCAAACATTTCTCATTAAACTGACTCAAATCCAGATTATTCTCGATTCAACACCTCTGTACTCTTCATGTGTTTCGACGATGAATTCTTTTTCTCTCTTCTTAGCAATGTTAAGAGAAACATCTGAAGGCTAAAATACACTACAGGACTTTCGCTCAAGTTTTCAGTCTGGGTTTGTTGCAGAAAGTCTATTCCAGTCTGGAGATTTGCTCAATCAGTGTGTTTCTAACTGAAACTTTTTCCTTGTCAGATTTGACAAGTCTTGTAGTGTGTTCCAGCCACGAGAGTGATACTTAAACGAAACACAACACCACAAAAAAACTCAATCAAATGTCGTGAGCTATAAAACAGCAAGCTCTGAGCGATAAAGTTTGCTTCTGGCAGGTCTCCGTACAATCATGAGTGTTCTCTGTCTCTGAGAGTCAGGTTGTGTTTGGGTTGGCAGATGGGGAGACGGGGTTGGCAATGGGAACCTGGAGTCTGGCCTGGAACAATGGCACGGGAAGTGAGTTTCACCTATTATGCTTGTAATTTGTTTTTCATAGGATACATTATGAGTGGCGACCATGTGTTTGCAGAGCGAGACTCTACGTGAGTGGGACAACTTAATACTATTATGATCATACACATGAGAATCTGGGTGACATCTTGGCGATTCTTAACTATGTTACAAGGTGGATAATTTGTGTAAAATGGTGATGAGAATCCTACAAAAGTGTACGATTAATAATTATAGTCAATGGTGGGAAAGCAGATCGTATCAAAACATGAGAATGAGACCGTATAAGAATCTTCATACGATTTAAGCCGTATTCTTGTTCCATAGTCTTCAATTCAATGCGACACACCGGATACGCAAACCCATGATTAAGTTTGGTGACCTCCGACCTGTGAATTTGCATAACGTGAGTGCGTGAGACCAATAGAAGACGTAAACGTCACAGCGTGACCTCGAAGTACAGAAATGTGAAAGTTGGAGGATTCGCTCCCGCCCATTTTCGCAGCACCGTCCGAAATAACTTTGCATGCTCAAACTCTAGTTTGACATTAGCATTAGCATTAGCCGTCTCGTGAAATAACACGTGTTTGATCTACACAGACGACTAATTCGTTTTTTTCAATGATATTATCCGGTGTGTATCAAATTTAAACCATAAAAACACACAAACTCAGACACTTCTCCAACTTTCGGGAATGCTTTTAAATAAAGCTTAAGAGCAATTCATCTGTTGTGAATATAAAGCAAACAGCACTAGCTGTTTTTCCGAACCGTACCTGAACTGATCATTTCTTTATCTGATCGTCAGAGGTGCAACAAGAAACTATCTCTGGCCAAAACTTTGCGTAAAAACACCACATTGACAGCGACTATATTTAAGCATGCAACATCAAAATAAGTTAAATATAGTATCTGCGGTATAGAGCAATTATTATGAGATTAAATTTCAGGAGGAAAAACAGCGGTTCACGCAGTCACGTCACAGCATGAATAAGATCTTATAATCTGAGCGCTCCTTACTGTCTGTAACACAGTCATCATTCAGACAACACAAAAACACTCATTATCACACACATGAGGTCGACTTACCGGCCCACAATTACACCTTACACACATTTACAAAACAAATTGTTATGAAATATACAACAGCGTGCTGGTAAACACCATTGGCCAGTGATGTCTGCGGATTGGAGCCGCTCATGAATTCCTTTTAATCACACTAAAACACAATCGGGGGTGTTGTGTAAGTCTGAAAGAAAGTCTAGAGGACTGACCAATTACTCAGAGCCATGTCTGTGTGTGTGTAGCAGGGCTAATGTTAATCCGGCGTCTCTGAAACAGCAGGACACGGAGAGACACTCACACTAGCAAATTCCAGTCAGCGATGACTGTGTTTGTGTAAAGCAGGTATCAACACTAGGGTCAGAAATAGCAAAAGAAAAATTTCGGGAATCTGTTTGGCATGTGAAAGATTCAAAGGGTTTCATTGGTTAAAAGCAGGGGTTTTCAAACTTTATGATGCCAAGAACCCCCCCAAATATGATTAACCTTTTGTGAGGGACCCCCTTTTCTAAAATATATATCAATCTATATATTTTTTCTGTGTTCGATAAATAGTAAATAGAATATTATAAAGACAACACATTGTTTCTAAACCTAAAATGTCTGCAACAATTTCACTTTGAGTCCCTTATAGGAAACTACAGTAAGAAACAATCACTAGAAGGATTCAAATACAAACAATTCTGCAAAGTATCAATAGCCAAAAAAGATGATAAACACTGTGGACTTTTTCTGGGGACACCTTGCAACCTTCTGAGGACCCCCTTGCAACCCCGGACCCCAGTTTGAAAACCCTGATTTAAAGCAGGAGAATTATAATATACTGTGTCGCGATATACCGTGATGCCAAACCCGGTGCGGAATATGCTTGGGTTGCCATAGGTGGCCTGTGATTTTAAAAACCATGATATCAAGCTTATGATAATATCGGAAGCAATTTGAAATATCAAACAGTCTTTATTCCTACAATCACATTTTGAGTGCGATTCTTGGCCAAACAGAGAAAACAAAGCACAAAATAAACAAAATGAAAGCTGAATTTGACTGATAGCATTTTTGTGTTTGCTGTCAGTCAAACGTTAATAGATAACAGGATATTGTTCTCAGATAAATCCGTTTGCTGTGATATCAAGGTATCTGTATGTCGATACCCCTCAAACACTACAGCGTGTATTTTTGGCCCAAGCGCTCTTTGTATGTGACAGGTGTTCGGTATTCATTGTTTTTTTCTGGACTATCTGGGCTGTAATTCCAGGATACGACTTCCCGAGAACATACTTAAATAACCACACCCTCGTTTCAAAGGTGGAATCTCAAACCCATGACAGATGCTGAACCTCTGAAGATGACATGATAACCTCTGAGGACTTGACCTGCAAAACAAAACGACTTTGGGGTCTTTCAAAGCAATCTGAGGTGATTTGAAAAAAGACCCGAAAGAATGCAACCAACCACCAAGCTTAGAAAAGGATGGTATGGTCGCGGGAAGCCAAACATATTTGTGAGAACAACAAAGGTTGGCAAACACGATCTCACAAAGTGTACAAATCTCACGGGTGCTTTCGTCAGTTTCTTCCACTGTGCCGAACTGAAGGACAAAGAGAGGAAAACTTTGACGGTTTGGAAAGTGAGATATGACCGTGACGGGGACTCAACGCGCCAAACATCAACAATGACATTCAAATTCGCATAAACACAACAATGCAACCCACCGAGCACACCTAGAAAGCGCCGTGTTTATCTTGCCTGTGGGAATCGAGTCAAACTCTGCAAGCTTCCCAGATTTACGTCAATGTGGCCGCAACGGTTTTCCAACGCTGGCTCTTCTTATATATCAATCCAGAGACAGGAAGTCAGGGCTACCGAAACATCCCTGGAGTACTTTCAGGGTTTTATGACCTCACTGAGGGAAGCGGGCACTCAGGGGCCCAGCGGTCTCTGATAAGAGCCGTGCACACCGCTGACCCGCCTCTGCCTGCCAATCGCTCGGACACATTACAGGAAGGCCATATTGTTCTACACAAGCTGCTTCCCCCTTCATGGTGGTGTTCAGAGCGGGAACGATTGTGGATAGAACGAGAGAGAAACACAGAAGTCACGGCGTGAAAACAGAGGGTGAAAGCTGAAGATTCATTTCGGACGGGGCTTGAAGACACAATGAGTCGTTTCTCATTCCTACAAGAGAAGGAGATTTCGGGAAATCTTCAACGTGCAGAAGAGCAGGAAAAGACGATACTGCTGTTCTTAAAATTCAGAATGGAGATGAGAGATATGCGTTGATCCTGACCTCATAATAAAGTTGACCTCAAGTTCTCGTAAGAGCATCTCAAGTTTACTGGAAAGAACTCTCGAGCTGAAGCTTCCACCAATTCATTTATATTAACATTCAAAGTTCAATGGGGCAATTTCCTAAGAATCAACTGCGAACAATCAAGGTTTTAAAAGCTTACGAGTTCCTAAGCAACGGCTTCCACCGGATTGCTGGCATAATGCGTAAAGGGTTCATTCACCCAAAGAAAATCGAACTCATTTCGTACCAAATGCATGACCTTCCTTCTGTAAAAAAAGGCTAAATCAAACGATTAATCGTATACAGAATAAAAGATTGTGTTCACAAAATATATGTCTGTGTACTGTCAATATTAATAAACATACATGCGCATATTTAAGAAAAATATAGACATTTATATATCATTTAAATGATTGCTAAATATAAATAAATAAATGTAAATATTTCCCAGAAACAGGAACGGTTATTCTGGATGAAATTAATCGTGATTAATCCTTTGACAGCCCTATAAATGATCCTATAAACAGTGGTACAAATGGCTGAGATTTGACGGAGAAGGGACATTTGTTGGGGATATATTTCTAAAGTACAGATGCAGAAAATCCCAGGAAATGTTTGTTTAAAATGTCCACCTAAAACAGAAAAATGACCAAATGAAACATTTCATTGTGTTTTTCATAGAAATATATTCTGCACAAGATATCTCGTGTTGTGTCCCGCGTAGGAAGAGGTTGTCACAACAGTCAGTAAATAGACATTTTTATCCTTTCTTAAAACTTTCTCTTTAAAAACAGGCTTTGACAAAGCAAAGTGGGGATTTTAAATGAAATGATTTTTTCTTTTCTTACCCAGAGCAAGAAAAAACTGCCATCTAAGTATAGCATCTAAGCAGGTGAATAACAGGAACCAATTTTTTAAAAAAAAAATATAAATAAATAAATACAAGCCTTGAAACTTCCTGTGTGCTCCTGCTAAATATTTTACTACTTAATCACTACACAATGTCACGTAAAGAAAGCACATAGTGTACAATGCGAGTCACGAGGAGACACACACATACACAGTGTCAGTATTCATTCAGAAGTCTGGGTCATTTACTTAAACAGTGAAGACGGATGGACTGATCTGGCCTCAGGACTCTTATGATGGGCAGCACATAAACGCCAGCAGGAAATGAAGCAGATTCTATCCGTCTTATCTCTGAACAGTCTCCATCTCAGTAACGAAGCAACATTTACAGCACAAACACAAGAGGACGGAGGTCAACTAGAACCCGTAATCTTGACTTAAACTCAAGACTGAAAGATAAACGAGACGAGAGGAGCCATTCTATGCTCATTGCTCACGTGAGTGAAAGTGACGAATCAGGTGTTTCTGGGGGTTTAGGGGGAATTCTTCTTCTGTCTTGTCACGGCCCTTTGTGATGGTAAATCTAACGATGTGCGACATGACAGGCTACATGAGAATGAACAAGCACACAATGATCAACCACTGCAGCCAATCTCACTGAAGAAAGTTAAAATAGCAATATATGTTTCTAGTCCAAGATCATTTGAATAAAATTCAGCATTGAAGCTCTTGAAGATGCGGGACAGAGAATGTCCTAAGGCTGAATGATTAATCGCATTTAGGAATACATTTTCTGCCGCAAAGACTGCGATTATGGGGATGTACAGTTTGATGCGACCCTGCTGACCAGTACCATCTCATGGAAAATGCACAGAATGCGGCTTTCTCAAAATGTGCTCGGGACGTAAGCTTGCTCTCTCGTGGTGACGGCCTGCGAGTGAAGAGAGCGGGTTGCACTTAGTTTATGGTTAATCTGTCTAATATTGCGTTGGTTACGATGATTTTTTATTTTTAATAAATAATCCAAAAGAAAAGGTGCTTAAAAAATGATCGCATTTTAAATCGCAATTGAAATATTGATTTTTATGTGTAAAAATGTCCTAGAATGTCCTGTGGAATTACTGGTAAGTACTCAAATGATAATAATTACTGAGATTCCTTAACTACGGAGATCAGCAGGAAAAAATGGATCGGCCCGGTTGGCACACACGTTCTCGAGGCGGCAAAGGGAAACATCCACAGAGAAGCGCGTGATACAAAACAATAGCCTTTATACACAGTTTGCACAGAGAATGTGAGTGGAATGCGTCCACATGCGATTCTTTGCTTTATGTCATGGGATTCAAACCATTTTGGACAGTTTCACCTGTTTTTAGCGCTGAGCATTTGGGATCGGATCACCCAAGAAGGCTGTTGTCGTAAAGTGAGAGAGAATGCTTCTCACCCTTCTCTTGAGACGCTCTCTCTCTCTCAGTGTGAGCGTGTCGGCTTTGGCGATCACAGGAACAATGTTGACTTTACTGTGAATGGCCTTCATAAACTCCACGTCCAGAGGCTTCAGACTGAAAATGAATCAAACGCACAGTAGCAAAACAGACGTTTATTAACACGTTTTTTTTACAAACATTTCGAGAAAGAAATGATTTTGTGAATGTGTCCAATAGTATTATGTAGTTTTAGCTGTAGTGGATGAATAAACTGTAGTAAATAGTGAAGTATACTGTAGTTTATACCATAATAACAACACTTTGGCTGTTTGCACTTGACCACTTGACTACTTTCATGACGTATTTCCTGTTTTGGCCCAAGTGTTGTAGTGGGCGTGAAGATCCCAAGTGAGCATGAAGTATTTCTAACCCGTTGGGACACACTTAGCAAGTGCAAACATTTAACATTAATTAATGTGGTGTTCCTAATTTTTATCACATATTAATTATGTGATAAAAAGCAGTTTTACAAAATACATAACTTGGACGTTTTCACCAATAAAATGCGCAACGCTACCTTTTACCTCGAAATTATATTAATATTTACTGTAGACCGTTTTATCAGACGCGTGTGCCTTGTCTGCAGTTAACTTCCGGTCTGGGTTCGGCTAGTGTCTAATAATATATCTATTTATATTTTATTTAGTTTATGTTAAAATTAATGTATATTATTATTTTATTGTATAATAATTGTATTTAATAAAATATTTGTTGAATTTGTTGTGTGTTCATTTCATTAAATAAACAATTCGTTGAATGGGTCCTGTAGTTATGATGCATTTAAACAAACCGTATGACATCTAGTGGTTGAGCTTGGTATTGCAGTCTTAATTCAAAATATTGGAGAGACAAGTTTAGCCATGTAACAGTTCTTCTGGGTTTCTTTTGCTTGTTATCAGAAATAATCGACAGGCACTCTATTGTTCATGAATGTGTACCGGATGTTAACTGCAGTCCACGAAGGTGCGCATGCGCTGTAATGTTTGTTTATGTTGTCACTGAAACCGTCTACAGTAACACTAGTTTCTTAAATAAATTACAAAACTTTATTGTAGTAAATCCTAAAGTATATTGAAGTATTTTTCATGTGGGATTCACGTCTATAAATGTTTTTAGGAAATGACAAAAATCTGCTTCATGTGGCTTATGGTGTGAACAGAACTAACTGTGGAATAAATTTGAGACATGTTGCATTCGAAAAAAATAAGGTGAATAGTGTGTGGTACCCGTGTCCCAACGGTGAGATGAAGTAGAAACAGCAGTGTACTCTGTTGTCCACGATGTGCCTGCGGTTCAGACCGCTCTCATCGTGGAGGTAGCGCTCAAACTGGTTATCAATATACTGTATGATGGTCTTAAAGCTGTCAAGAGAGAAAAAAGCAAAGATCAACACAGCCGTAAAAGCATGCAATTGAATTAAATCTCTGTGTTACGTCCGTTTGGATCTAAGCACCACAAAAACCACAATCTAATCGCTTGAGAAGTACATGCACTTCAAGAATCTAAATTTAGATAATGAAGACCATCCAGAGCATCATATCTACAGGTTCCCTTCCAGAGGAAAACCACACTTGCACTACCGTACCCCGATCTGAATCGGTCCGCAGGTTCTCTTGTATCAGACCAGTTTAACTCTCTCAGTTCTCTAATGTCTCACCATCCACCTTCCTTCAGCTTGTAAAGTCTCAGGCCTTATCTAAACAACTAACACAACGTGGATTCGCTCACTCCTCTGCTCTTATCGCTGCATGGTGAGACCGATTCCTCTTTTCATCGGGTGCAGGTCACATCTGAGGCTTATAGAGGGAGGTAAAAGGAGAAGAGATGATATGATAGTACGTGGATGGCACGTTTTCATTAAGAGCATGTGAAGTCCGTGGGTGAGATGGGGAGGATATTGTTCTTTTAAACAGGACATTCCCAGCATTCCACAGCAGGACTCAGTGGCAAGAGACAACAGCTTTCTCCAGTCTACAGTAAAGCACCGTCAATTATGAAGGGTGCACCCGAAAATAATAACTCTGTCATTTATTCTGCCTTATATCAATACAACGCTGTATTCTAAATGAACTGCTATAATACTAAAATCCTTCCAAATATTATGAATTATTGGGAACCAGGGAGAGTCATGGTTTCCTTTCGCTACGAAAAATACTGCATACTACAATTTACTACAGTAAATATCAAAGTGTGTAACATAGCATCTGGAAACTGTACATTGTAAGAAACAATAGGTTAAACCTGTAAATAACACATCCGTATTCTCTTTTAAAAAATATTTGTTGTTTTTGTGAATATTTTATTGCCCTATTTTTGTTTATAGTGCATTATTGTTCATATTTAATTTCAAATTATTTCTATCTTAATGTATATTTGCACCATCTGTACACTTTCTCCTGCACTAAGCTCCTGTTGCCCAGTCACATTCCTTTTTTGTGTAAGCATACTTGGCATAAAGCTCCTTCTGATTCTGAAGTATACTACAGTAACCCTACACTTTGTCAAAGTATACTACAGTATTTTGCTGTATTAACTATAGGGAACTGATACGCATTAGTAAATACTTTAGTATGCTTTAGTATTAACTATAGTAAACTGTAATAACTTGAAGTATACTGCACTCAAAAAAATGAACTGTCGCTTCTGTTAGTTTGACATGACCCATACTTGTTCACAGTACATAAAGAATGGAGGTCACTGACTTAACGTAAGTTCAGTCAGCTTTACTTAACAAGTGTTTGACTGGTCAACTTAACATTGTTGAGTAGAACACAAAACCCTTTAATATTGGACCTTTTGTTGAGTTTACTTATTATAAAAAAATAATTCAACATGACTGGTTGTTGGGGATTTTTAGTTCCCAGCATGCTGCGTAAGACTGCATTTAGGCAGTAACTTTTGAAATTTAGTGTTATTTTAAGTGTTTCTTCAGTAAAGATTTTTTTTTATCTTTGAGGTTTAAAAGAGTTTCTTGTTTTTTTTTAGTTGTTTTGAAGAGTGGTACATATGCTTAGGCTGTGAGAGGTTTCAGCGTGATGTTGGAGGTGATCTTCGCTGTTGGTCGCATCTGCTTCTTGACAAAGGTCTTGTTGTCAGTGCACTTTATCTGCGTTGTGTTGTGTAGTGTACATGCTGCTACAACAAGAAGGATGACATATGACCTTGTTGTGTAATCACCATAGCAATTCAATTAGTCTCACACACCGGTTTAACGGTGACAACCAAGCTGTTCCTTCAGCTAAAATGATCTGGTACACAGTAAAAACACATTCATCCACTAAAACATCATCCCCTCTTCTTCAGTCCCACCCGACCCCACACACTGACCAGTCCTGGCTGTTGATGGCGTCCCCATATCCCGGTGTGTCCACAACGGTCAGGCGGAGCTTGACTCCCCTCTCCTCAATTTCCACAGTGGACGCTTCGATCTGGACCGTGCGCTCGATCTTCTCTGCAAGCGGGAAGAAAACAATTAAACACTCACATTTACAGAACAAAATAATCTAGGTGCGCAAAAACACTGGGAAGTGCACGGCGAGTTCATCGAGATGAATCACGCAGAAAAATACTCGGGATTTGTTGACTCAACATAAAAGCGAGATTTAGGAGACGTTCTTTTGAGAAAGTTCCTTCGCCCTGCTGGGAGATTCCTTGGGTTTAGGACAGGATTATTTGGGTAAAAACACCCTGTCCTCTGGAGAGCTTTAAAAGACAAAGTGTTTTTTCAAGGGGATTTTCAAGGGGCTTATGTGCATTGAGCAGCGGAATCAAAAACATTCAGCATTCCACCACGGATGGCATCATACTGTACAATCTCATCAACAAGGATTTCACTCGGACCGTGTCTGAATGTCATTACAGTAAACATGCACAGTTCAAGTGAACTGTCCCTTTAAGTTCATCTAAAAGGGCTTTTCTCAAAACTCCTGGGGGATCATTTGGGTCTTTGGAGTTATTGAAAAGCACAGGGGTCCGTGTGTTACCTGCTGCTCCAGGTATATAGCGCTCTGGGTACAGGTCAGTCAGAAACAAGCTGTTGATAAGCGTTGATTTCCCAAGACCAGACTCTCCTATAAAGATCAACAACACTCAGTCAAAAACACAGTGTGTGTATGTATGCATGATGCATGAATGTGTGTGTTTCCATGACACTCACCTACAACCATCAGAGTGAACTCGAATCCCTTCTTCACAGACTTTCTATGCACCTGATTGGGCAGGTTGGCAAAACCGACATATCCGGCAGCGTCAGGAAACTAACAAACACATCGGAAGTGTTACAGCATTGACAATTGGAGTATCGGGGTCAAACTTTAGAAGAAGAGAGATATGTCTAATTTACCTTTCCTTTCTCTGCAGGCTGCGACATGATGCTCTTTACCGCTGAAAAACATATGTCAACATCACAGACATGCAATTATTTACATTTTTATCGGACAAACACACCTGGCCCGAAGTTCATTTCAGTTATGTGTTATTATAGTTTTGTTTTTTAGTTTTATTAATATTTGAAATTTAAAAATGATGTTTTTAGCAATTTTGTTGTTTTTTAGCATTTGTCCTTTTATTATTTATTTGTTTATTTTTATGTTATTGTTTAAGATACATTTATTTTTATTTTAGTTTTTGTTTATTATTATAATTCTGGCACCTTAAACTTACTTGGGTTTATTTCTGAGTAAAATTTTACATTTTTCGTTTATTTGAAGTTTTCCATAATTTTTCGGACATCATTTTATTTATTTAATAAAATAAATAAAATTATAAAAAAAATTATAAAAATATTTTTTTTCAAAGTTTTAATCTTACTAAACTAAAACAACCTCGGTTTGGTTATAATATAACAACATATTTTATATTTATATTAATTTATTATATTTTATTGTATAGTAATTGTATTGAATTAAAACTACTCAACAGTTTTTGATTCCTATAAGTAGATTTCGGACGTACTGCATCCGCCATGTTTATGACCTATGGCGTATTAACATCAACCTGTATCTAGGCGTCGGTACAAACACAATTTATTCACGAGAAATTCTTAAACGTACTAACATTTAAAAACCTGACATCCGCTTAGAAGTTTTCCGCTATTTTTATTCGATAAAATTTAGAAAATTGACCGTCGCTCAGCTCCCGTTGCATCTTGGGATAGAGAAGTGTCCATCCAATGCACACTCACAAATCTCAGCGGACGCAGTAGACCATCCAGGTGTTTCCCGCCTCACATTGTTTCCAACATACTACTCATGACTCATTTTTGCCTACTATACGGTACAGAAGTAGGCGATTTCGGAAGAAGTGCTGATGATTTTGTCATGTCCAATGATCTACAATATATGACTATTTTATCTTATCTGACTTTTGTATTACACAGGTTAAGATCGGGAGAAAATAAGAAATAACGTACAATCAGCTAGTCATTATCACAAAATAAACCCTGACAGAGTGATCAAGACCAAACGCAAAGTGGAGGCCTCCTCTAACACTCACAAGGGGTTTATTTAGTTAGACGGGCTATACGTCTTTCGTATCAACACACACATTATGATGGATGTCCAGTGATGGATGTTGATGAGGAACATGAGTGAGCGAGACATGAAGAGAGAGAAAGGGAGAGGTTGACTGTAGGGAGGGAACAATACTGTTTATCTTTCACTTTCCTGGAAACAACCTCCCAATAAATGAGAATTAGCACACACCCCACATACACAAACCTTACATACACACTCGAGTGAGTGTGTGCGTTGGGTTCAGGTGGAAGTGTGTTCAATTCAGATACAGCCGGGCTGGAAGTTCTCATCGTGACGGATGGATTTGAGGATTTCATTTTGATGCTGCTGAGTGTTTTCCGGGCAAGAAAAAAATAAAGAGTCAAAGTAGTTCGGAAACAAATGGAGAGTAGATTTCAGATTCTGGGCGTTTCCGTAATGAAGGACCCAGTCAGCAATACACAACTTATCACAACCATACACACTCGCTCTCTGGGAGGTCTTGTTATTACTGGCTGGGAATTATGGGAATGATAAACCAGCTCTAGATTAATCAAATGGCAGTAATTAAAACGAGCAGTTCCACCGTGGGCGATTTTTGCATTAACACAGAAATTACACTTCGAAGTGAATGTGATTTCACTAGCGCAAGTGATGATTTGACTTAAAGGATTTGCCATTTTTATGCTAAAGTTCTCGAAGTTCTTAACAGAATTCCTGACGGAGCTTAACGGATCGTGAGACATGTGACTGCCACATATACAGTCAGATCAATCGTGCTGAGGTTACTGACGGCTGGCCGCTCACGATAGCAGCACGAGTGAACTAAAGGAGGTAAAGTCACCCTTGAGTTTATGAGAGAAACCTGCTGCCTCGTGACCCTGTCTGTAATTCACTTCACCTTTGAAGAGTGGCTGCACTCAAACTCACTGATGAATGAGTCCAAAGACAAAAGACGGAATCTCTTTCAAACACGGACGGAAATAACAGAGGAGTTATGAGTGCGGGATGAGCTGTGAGAGAGAGAGAAAGAGAGAGAGAGAGATAGAGAGAGAGAGAGAGAGAGAGAGAGAGGGAGAGGTAAAAGAAAACAAGGAGGAAAAATGTAGGACAAATAACACACAGAACTTGAGTGTTTAAGGTTAGAGGTTTGTTTAAATCCCTAACACGAGCAAAAGTAACAGTGATACGTGCCAAAGCTTGTGAAATTCATGTGAATTCCGTGGCCTAAAAACAAGACCAGCTAAACATTTCTCAGTGTTTTATTAGAGTAGCAATTGATTTTTTTAAGCTTCTGTGGTTTATAAAAAGAACATCCGAGTAATACAAATGTAAGTTTGTTTATAGCTCCTTCATTATGAAGAGGTGATTTGGAAACGCATCCTGTTTACTTGTCACATGTCTTCCCAAAGCCAAGAGTCTTGGTCATTATAAACGGGGGATTTCCTATCTGAACGGACTGTTTGAAGAAAATGAGCCAAAAGATATAATTTGATGAATGCGGGCCGTTGGACTTTATGACGTTTCATTAAAAAACAAAATAAATGTGATTGAAAAAATGTGCATTATGTATTTTGCTAATATTTTAATATTATATTCTTGCATAACAGTGTGCAAGACACAAAATCTAAGACCGGATAGAAAATATACAACTTAGACCTGGAAATAAATATTGTTATAGGTTATAAAATTGTAAAATATATATATATATATATCTATATATATCAAATAATAAAAATAATTATGTGACACTTTTTACCCCCTTGATTACTCATCCAAGACATTTGATAAGTTGCCTTTCTTCATGATTTAAAGGGATAGTTCACCTTTAAAAAAAACTCTGTTATTATTTTGATATTATTCTTGTCATTTCAAACCTATATGACTTTTTTCTTCTGCAAGTTTTTTCGTCGGTCCACATCGACTTGCATTGGTTCTGTGTCCATACAATAGACGTCAATGGGGACAGACTGTTTTTGGTCTTTGACATTTTTCAAAATATCTCATTTTGTGTTTTGCAGAAAAAAGAAAATCACGCAGTTTTTAAATGACAACAGGGTCAGTAAATGATGACAGATGTTACATTTCGAAGATGAACTATTCCTTTAAGTATGTTTTTCTCTAGAAAAAAATCAAGATCAATTTTCTAAACTTTGATTAAGTTATTCACCAGTAACTCACTTTAAATGGGAAAATAATAGCACATTGAGTAGAGGTGCCAGACTTTTGTACATGGTTGTAGTTGACAAACAAACTGTAAACGTGTCTTATGATGTGACGGCAAACATTTAGAAAAACTAACTATAAATAAAATAATATATTATTAACATTTTTGCTATGTCACAACATAAGACACGCGTAAGCTATATTTCTTAACTACCCATATTTAAACACCAGTCAGCTTTTTTAAATAAAACATCTGATTAGATTGCAAAGTTTTGATGTTGCTAGTGCTGTGTGCTACCAATTGAGTTCCCCAATATCCACAGTCTTTTTCAATGTACATTTTTAATGAAAAACAATCCATATCCAATAATTAGGTATAATCTCTTCAAAAACAAGGTATGGCGAGTAGTTAAGGATGATCTTTTAAGATACAGGAGAGGAGATAAAGGTGACAGGTATGATGGAGGGTCAGTGAGGGATTGTAGAGATGAGAAGGTTTGTTCGAGACAGAAAACATTCATTTGTGTTGTCAGACTCCAGGCATCTCTATCAGACTCCCACAAACTCTCTCTAAGCAACAGGTCTCTAAATTCACTCAATGCCAAATTCTCGAGAAATTTGTTAACGAATAAGATAAACGTGGGTGCATGTTAATAGTACCACATTTAGCTCGTCCACACCCTGTCTGATAATAAAGTTGCTGTTGAAGATTCAGAGCACGTCTGAAACTGTAACTGGCAAACTAGCGCAAAACACATTTGTGGTATTTGACAACTTTAACGAGTTTACAACAAAGAATGAAGTGATTTCAAGTAATTTGACTTCATTGTAACTTTATATCACTTCTCTTGACATGCAACAATAACACAGTCATTGATGTACATGGTCACATTTTCAAAGGCACGGCTGAATAATCACTTCCGGATACATGCGCGGGGAAACTTCGAGTAACTTTTTACACGCCAGAATCTCTTACCTGTAATTAATTCTTGATTAAACACAAAAATCCGTCGTTTCTTAAGCTTCCTTGTTTTCTCTCTTCCCAACAGGCCAATCCAGGGAATCCGGAAACCACTACAATTCCGCCCTTATCCCATAATGCCTGTTCACTGATAGACCAGCGCAACAGAAGCCATTCCGGCTCCCGTCGTGACGTATTAGACAAGCGAAAGAGAGGCGATTTAGAGCCAAGATGGCGCAGACAGCGCACAGTTTCCGGACGATCTTATACGTTTTGGTAAAAGTGCTTTTAACTGTGTGTGTTTGAAAACAGGTGAAGCGTTACTAGATTTTTTTTAGAAAGAATTTATACAACCCCGACTGCCTTTAAATTAGACTATTAAAGATAAATTAGACGGATTTTGTTTATATTATTTTTAGGCTGATTGAGTATATATATATATATATATATATATATATATATATATATATCAATCAGGTATATTATTGATATATATATATATATTATTGTTAACCCCGCAATTTAAGAATATTATTTGATACATATTATAACTGAAAGCAGAAAGTGTGTTATTGTTTCTATGCTCCCCCATCGCGTCTACACACGCGCGCGCTCACACATCTACTGGCGCACGCACGCTGCATCCTCATTGGCGCGCAACAGATGCTCTTTGGTGCGATTGGACAAAAGTTTCACTTCAGTCTTGGAACGCTCGCACCACACACGCCCCTCCTCTCCCCCACCATTATTTCGCTTCACTTATTCCCAGTCTGAGAAAGTCCGTTAGTCAAAGCGCAGCAGAGACAGAGCGCAGTGATGCTGTCCACCTGACCAAGACACTTCGCTTTTTTTGATTCTGTACTGGAGAGAAACACTCGGATAGAAGAACTGGAAGAGGAAAACTTCGGTTAACAGATTTAGGGAAAGAAAAACTGCGCACAAGCTTTTGGAGAAGGAGAGCTGAAGTGGAAACAAACAAAGCAAACAAACAAAGCTCCCCAAACTTTAGGAATTGGATGCGCAATATACCTGCCCACTATAAGGAATTAAAGAAACAAGTTACGAGCAACAGAAATGGCCTCCGCCGCGCTGGAGATCCTCGGTCTGACCCTGTGCGTTTTCGGCACGCTTTTGGAAATGACCGCTTGCGGGCTGCCCACCTGGAAGGTGACCGCCTTCATCGAGGCCAACATCGTGGTGGCCCAGACCATCTGGGACGGCCTGTGGATGTCGTGCGCCGTGCAGAGCACCGGCCAGATGCAGTGCAAGATGCACGACTCGATGCTCGCTCTCAACCACGACCTCCAGGCGGCCCGCGCGCTCACGGTCATCTCGTCCGTCATGTGCGTAATCGGGCTGATGGCGGTGATCGCCGGCGCGCAATGCACCAACTGCATCAAGACGGATAGCGTGAAGGCGCGCGTCGTGAACGTCGGAGGGGTGATCTACATCATCAGTGCCATCTTCATGCTGGTGCCCCTGTGCTGGATGGCCAACAACATCATCTCCGACTTCTACAATCCGCAGGTGCCGGGCTCCCAGAAACGGGAGATCGGCGCGGCGCTCTACATCGGCTGGGCGGCCACCGCGATGCTGCTGATCGGAGGCAGCGTGCTCTGCTGCTCGTGCCCGGCTTCGGGAAACTCCGGGTACTCGGTGACATATGCGCCCAACAAAAGAGCAACGCCTAACGGGGACTATGACAAGAGGAACTATGTTTGAGTTGTGCGGGACTATGCGCTCTAGGCTGATAAAAGACCAAATATGAAATAGACAACAAAACCCATGCTGTTTTTAAAACCCGACGTGATGTACACGTGCAGATATGTTTGTTTTTCTCCTTCAAATTCCTTAAGTTTTCAAACTTACATGTTAGACTACTGATTGGCTGAACCATCTGTTCTATTTAATGTGGCGTCTCAAAAGAATAAAAAGTAAGTCATCTGACAAAACATCGATTTTAGGTACCTCGAAAAGTTTGAAAAAGTTTGTAAAAGACCCTTAAGATAGTACAGCTATAGGATGAAATGTGTTTACCGATTGTCCTGGAGAGGTGATGTAGCGTGTATAGGAACTTCTGCTTCTGCACATTTACAAAGACTCAACGCTTGAATGACCAGAGGGAAGAAAACAGCTGGAAAGACTGCAAATCCTGCTTTGTCGTTTTTTTTCAACACAACCGTCCACACCGATGCTCCAAGAGTCATGAGATATAAGAGCAGGGTCATGCAATGTCAAATATGAAAAATGTTTGTTTGGTTTTGGGATTATCCTGCCAGTTATGCCTTGCAGTATGAAAAGTGTATGGATGGGTATTTTCCTCAAACCTCTAGGATGTGTTTATCAAGCTCGACTGAAACGTTTATTTTTTGTAATTTTTGTAATTGTTTTTGAACTCCTTAATGAATGTTGTTTGCAATAAACATTTACAGTTTTGACACAAATGTGAACGTTTGTATTTTCGTTTATGACACCTCAGCACATTTAAGTGCAAAATAAAGCTTTTCTTTCACAAAGTTCTTGGCTAAAACCACATCCTAACCTAAATTCCGCCTCTTGTGGTATAGATCTTTCTTCCTCTCTGTAGATACAAAAATTATCTTTACATTTACACAGGTTATAATTAATTACAATTTAATTTGATAAACCCTTAAATAAAAACAGTTTGTTAACATTCTAATCATTTTTACCAGATGAGCTGGTAAATATAGTCTTATATTAAACATTAAAACATTTAGGGGCGGTTTTCCGGACAGGGCTTAATCCTAGTCCCAGACTACATGAAAAATTAGTTGCTTCTTAAAATATATCAGTGCGATTGTTTTTCTCTCAAGATGCACACAGTAATGTTTGTTTGTAAAGTAGGTTTTTAAAAACGCCTAAATATCCTACTTTAGCTAAAACCTAGTCCGGGTTTCGGCTAATCCCTGTCCAGGAAAACGCCCCTTAATTATGAATCTTACACACATGTTGCAAATTCAATACAACACAAAAAAATATTAAAGCACCTATTACAAACACGATTTTGAGTTAACTCATCAAACAGAGACTGAAGTTCAACTAACTTAATACATTATGTTTAAATCATTAGTTTTAACAACAGCTAAATTTTCCTCAGGAACAATGTTGAATGTAAATAGAGATGCACTTACAACTCAACATTGAACACACAAACCTAAACCGTGGTAACAATCAAAAACCATCATTCATTAAAAAACTCTAAACACAACGAACATACAAAAATATTAAAGCATAAATTACGCCAATAAGAACTTAAACATTAATCTTTAAAAGAAAAACAAATAAGAAACACAGAATTGAATGTGCTGCAATGCATCTTGGGAACTTTCAAACTCGTCCAATATTGTTTGTTCAGAATACACTGTTTTGTAACTTTCTGCCGCATTTTGGCCAAAAACTTGAGAACCCAAATAATCTTTATTAGAAACATGATTAGGCTATTTTGTTTAGTTTGCAAAACAATAATTTGATTCCTTTAACTAAAAATGTTATGTTCAAGTTACTTATTTATCTTTGTAGGGAGAACATTTTGCAAATTGGATTTGTAACAGTGAATGATATTGCAAATTGTGAACGAACATCTGCTGCAGTACATGAGAACTGAGATGTTAATAAATGAAAGTGCACACAGTCAGAAGTGAAGTGTGGTCTGTGAGACCCTTCATGCTTAAGGCTTAACTGGTCATATGGCCACACAAAGCAGCAAAAACACATCAGTCACACATAAAAGTCCATGACCTGGTTTTACTTGTCAAGTTTACATGAAGCGGTCACACACAAGAACATTCAGAACAAGTGCGTTGAATTCAGATGTTGTTAAGAGTTGTGCGATGTAACCAAAGTACCTACTTAAATTGGCAGTGTATGTTTTGATCGATTTGTTTTAGGAGCTTGGGTTATTAAGATTTTATTTTAATCAATAGATTATTCAAATTTCTTTTGTTGTGCAGGAAAGAAAGTCATGGGAAGTCAATCTACTTTCATTTGCGGATATAACTGTGAATCACACAGATTTTCTCTCCTCTGTTTAAACTTGTTGGATCTACTTTTTTCAATTGTCTTGGTTAAACTTTTGTAAATTTCACAAACGCCAACTGAAGGAACTGAAAATGTTAGATGTTACAAGTCACAAAAAAAACGTATTCAGGAATATTAAGTAAAAAATCTGACAAAATAAAACAAATTACTTTAAATGTTTCAGCATTCATCGAGCATTAGTGTAGAAGACAGTAGTTTTTGGTAAATTACTTTATAAGTTTGTTAACAGAACTGTGCCCCCCCCAAACTCTCTTGTGATTGTCAAACACAATAGACTCTGTATGAATATCTGCAGCAGCGCTTTCACATGCCATTGTGGGATTGTTAGTTCCAGTCACCCTCCGGAGGCAGAGAGGGTTACGAGGCTGTAACGAGTGTGTTTTGGGTGGGGTGTTGAGGAGGGTGTTTGGGGGAGGTGCCCAGGCTTTTAAAAGGATCTTCCATCCATAATGAAGAGAGGAGCATGGGGGCAGCCACAACGTCATTAAAGAATCTTCGTCATGGCAACCGCAAAAGAACCTGCTGTTGCCTGGTGACAAGACCCCATAATGTGGCCATATGGATGAATACAATGAACGACCCGTCGGCAGACATTCCAAGACAGGGATGGGGGAGAAAACGGGGGAAATGAGGGAGAAGAATGTGAGAAAAGAGTCACTGCGCTCACAAACAAACAAATACAAACAAATGAAACGTCAGGCCAGACAATTATGTGGAAACATTATAATTCATAGAATTCCCCAAAATTCATTATTTACTCACTAACTGACTCGTGTTTTTGTTTTGTCAAAGTTTTTTTTGGCAGAACACAAAACCAGACAAATGTAATGAATCTCCATTGCGGATAAATTTTAGAACATTATCACCAATTTAAGCACTTAATAAAACCTCCAAAAGTGACAGATAGAAAATGTACACAGCTCATTTGGATCAGTTTAGACAACAGTTCAGCAAGAATTAATATTCAATCAATTATAATAACAAGAATGTATATATTATCAAGTAAATTAAAATATGAAATAAATATTTAAGCAATTTCACAGTAAATTCAGGGCAGTAACTTTGACATCTCATGATGGGTTTTTAATCAGGCACTGAATAGTTTGCTCAATACAAGTTATGTCTTTGTCTTGGGGTCCTACACAGACTTTGATTGGGGGGACCTGATTTTTCACAACACGGGAAACGTGCCAGCGTTCACCACCGTGTTCACGTCATGGACACCACAACAATTTTACTGTGTTTACACTTTTCCTGGGAATCAACCTCAAATAATTTAGTGATATTTGACTGACGGTCTTGATCTGTTTTACTCTACACTGGGATCAAGTATTTTAACATTGATTTATTTAATGTGATCATATTACACCAAAAAAATCTCAATCTAAATCCCATTTGTTTTTATTAAAGAGATTTAATGGAGAGCCATTGGAGACCATTTTTGATTTTGTGTTGTGATCAGGAGAGATCTCTTAAACTGTGTTTATATACGACAATATATGACGCTCAATCAAAAGTCCAAGATTTTAATATATCAATCGAAGATCAAATGATCCGAGGTATGATACACATTCATTGCACATCTTGCTTACTGTATGTCAACGATGACCTCAGGTGATGTCTTGTGTAATTCTTGTAGAAACATCTGAGAAAGCTTTTAACTTTATCTGTGAGCTATGAAAGAGCAACATCTGAGCGCTTCTGCTTTTCTTCAGTTAATTCACAAAATTCTATATGCAAGTTCACCCAATCACTTTCCGTCACACATACTGTGACCCAACAACGAGGTTCCCGTGACAACGGTGCTGACATCTGCTCTCCAAAGGTCGGAAGTCATTTCCCGCTTCTCATTAATGACCAGTTGTGATATCATCACCCACTCCATCGCTACAGCGACGGTCCGCTGTGAGCAACCTCTCACCCTGATTCACACCATTGAAGACAGATAAGTCACCATCCACACTCCCGCTGTCAATCAAACGATCTGACGGGAAACTATGAGGATAAAATTGCAAGGGTTTCCAGTATCCCGTGACACACTACATGTGTTTCACCTCATTTGCATCAAGCACGGGACGAACTTAGATTATTTTACTGCTTTTTAGGCTACTGATCTCAATGCATTTCTTCACGCATGTTTCCAGATTTGGGGATAGCTCTGCTCATTGCCCACTGTGATGTGAATTAACAAACACGAACAAGAATCTGTTGTGTTGGGATGTGTTTATGTGAGGTTGATTACGATGCAGAACTGTTATAGATCAACACAACGATCAAACTTCCTGTTTAGGGGTCAGCAGAACAGGAAACAGGAAGGATGCTAATGAGGAGGGGCAGGGACTCTGTGTGTGTGTGTGTGTTTGTGTGTGTTATAATGCAATAAAAATGGGAGTGTCATCGTAATCAAGGAAAGATGACGCATGAAAATACCAAAACGTGACTCGAGTCATTGCAAACCTTGCAAGGAGAAGAACATTGGAAGGAGTGGACGGACGCGGAGGCATAGTTGAATGAAGTTCTCTCCTACGGCTCATTTACAATTAAAGTCAAGAGTTTAAATTCCCCTTTGCAGAATCTAGAAAAGAATGAAAATTTGGGAAAAATAAAAGGGAAAATGAACGTTATTAATTTAGTCCTGCCCTGAACTAGTTCTTTTAAGAAAGAAATGTAGGGTTTTTTCTGGCTCAAAGCGAGGCGATGGTGGTGCCGTACTGATCTTGTAGACACACACGTAGGCCTTTTGTACCTTTAAGTGGATTAACCAAAGAGACTTTGACATTTAAACTTCTAATAAAATTAGATGAAAATTACAATTATTAAGTTATACGTAACTTTGCTTTTACTCAACCAAACAGATTTTTTTACTTTTCAGCCCATAAAAGCCAACTGAATGAACCAGTCTTACTAAATGAGCAATGCCCATTCACATCTTGCATTCTCTGTGGTTCACTTTAAATGATTCAATGATCTCTATAGTAACTGAAAAGTTCAATAGATTCAAATGAGTCATTCGTGTACGAGTCGATCTGAACCCAATGTTACTGGCAAACTCGCTGTGTATAATATACGATGATTCAAGGATCAAACTGTACAGGTAAATAAATTACAACGATGGCATTCATGTTCAGTTAAGAAATTTCACGAAACGTTCTTGAATGCGAAACTAAAAGCCCCGCGAAACACGGCCAGCTCTTGTTCTGCAACTCTTTTGAGCGCCTCAGTGTGCTGATAACGAAACAGCGCCCCTACTGTGGCGTAATGCCGAAACTGCAGTTACAAAGGACAGGATGTTAAAAGCACGCAGCATTTATAATAATAACAGACTTTCTAAAAACAGTTCAGGTCAAAGGATTACATCTTCCTGATTATTAATCATGATGTTACCAGATCAGTCAACGGTCGGTCAACCACAGCTCTCACAACATTCAAAAAACTACTTAAAACCCATCTCTTCTGTGAATACTTGACTGACAAATAAAAAAACACTAACCTTCTCTCTTTCTCTCAACAGGTAGTGGTCTAGCTTTTGTTGAAACCTTATGTATTATTGCTCCTGCATGACATATCACTTATTGCTCCCTAAACTCTTTGTACGTCGCTTTGGATAAAAGCGTCTGCTAAATGACTAAATGTAAATGTCAATGAGAGTTTTGATGTTTTATCGCAGTTGTTTAAGGGTTTCTTGTTTGTCGTGCGTAATTAAACTTTCCACTGATCTTCAGAAAAATCCTCCAGGTTCTCCAGAATCTTTGCTTTTTCAGCATTTCTGTATACTTGACTCATGTCCAGCAGGAACTGTGATGTTGAGATTCATCTGTTTCCATTGAGGACGATCAAGAGACTCTATTACACAACTATTACAATAGATGGAAACATTCAGTGACGCTCATGAGGCAACACCATTCATTTAATGTCAGGTGGGTGTAAACCTCTGAAAATGGTCTTAGGTTTCTCACTTCCTGAGAAACGTATGTATTTGTATCTGTAAATTACTAAATTAAAAAATAAATATAAAAACAAAACAACAATATACACCAAAAAACATTTTCAGAGGTTTGAATGAAGAAATGAATGTTGTTGACTTCACGAGCATCACTGAATGTTTCTTGTCACAGTTGTGTGTGAGTCTCTTGATAGTCCTCAATGTAAACTGATGAATCTCAACATCATACGATTGATAACACGCAGTTAAAATGCATTAGGATAGCGTGACTCATCATCTGGTTTTCAAGAAAACTTTAATTTATCCTTTATTTAAGAGATCAAGAGTACAGTTTTAGTTGGTTGAAATATCCCCTGAAAATTACTGGAGTCTTTTGTCCTTTTTTGTTCTTTAATTTCATCTCATTGTTTTGGTATTTTTATGAGTCATCCTGAGATCTCAAACTTGTGATGCTCTTTCTTATATGGACTTTGATTGTCGGCGCTGGCCGATCCCCACAGGTTCAGGAATGTCTGATTCTGGAACGTTCTTAATGAAAAATGGAATGTCTGCAGGTTAAAAGTAAATGAGAGTGGACGTGGATTTAACCTCCTGCTGGGACAGAAGCTTAAGGAACAGTCAAGGCCATGCTGTTCTGTTTTCCTCCCTCCTGTACTTTTTCTGAAAGATTTCTCAAGATTTTCAGCTTTCGTTACGACAAAAGAAACAACATTCTTCTAATTTAACGGAGCATGGATCCAAGACCTCACACACGTCTGCTGAAATGGTGTTCTCAGTTGGACAGAGTTTTTAATTGGCTGACCGGCACGGATGTGTGACCGTCTTTTCCGGAAGGTTTACATGCGTGGTCACTCATACACTTGTGTTTCAATCTACTCAAGAATGACACTTTTTTGAAAATTAGGAAGAAAATTAGCAGCGAGACAAGAGAACACGTTGAAGACAAAAGAATAAAAGAAGATCTGATAAAATCTTGGCATATCATATATCTCAAAATATTGTTCTCCTTTTTTTATAAACTTGAAGACAAGCAGATAAAATGCAAAAATGAGCAGAACAGATTTCAAGAAAACGTGACTATCTAAAGCGTTCTCACACTTTTACATATTTCTCTCTCTCTTCTCTCTCTCTCTCTCTTTCAGTCTTACCCTCTCTCTCTCTCTCTCTCTCTCTCTTTCTGTCTCACCCTCTCTCTCTCTCTCTCTTTCAGTCTTACCCTCTCTCTCTCTCTCTCTCTCTCTCTCTCTCTCTCTCTTTCAGTCTTACCCCCTCTCTCTCTCTTTCAGTCTTACCCTCTCTCTCTCTCTCTCTCTCTCTCTCAGTGTGATACGGCCACACGGAGATGCTTCTATTGTTCGTGGTTCTGCAGAGCAGCTAATCCTCATGGGATCAAACCACTGAAGTGCAAAGAAAACAAGTGCAAAGCTACATGGCTGAAAATAAAGAACAAGACGATCTGCTGTTGATGAGCACAGCAGCGGTGTGGACAGATGTGGTTTTCTATCATAGTTGTTGTCTACAGTGATGTGTCCACCAGAATAACAGCTAACCAGAGCATAACTGCTCATAAACAATCCATGACATACCAGCAAAGCGGATTACTGGAAAGAACAACAGCAATGGTGTTATCAACAGTGTTTCTCAGAAGCAGATCATCTCTTACTATTGCTCATGCTCTTGGTCGAGTTCTCTGGTGGACAAAAAGTCCTGTTTGGATGGATTTAGAATATCACAGTTCTTTGGGATCAGAAAACAATGGCAAGAGTAATTTATTTAGATTTTAAATGAGCTTTTATCCATTAGGATTATTTTAGTTTTAGTATGGTTTGGTTTATGGCCAAGGCAACATTTCTACTGTTGTTAAGTTGGGTTTTTCAATATTTGGGCTGTTATTTTCACCCGTAAAACCCTACAAAATCTTTTAGCATTTCCCTAGCAGTGTTCTGGCCTAACAACTATAACTACACATGTAGTTCTCTACAGGGTCAGTTTTGCTAGGAAATGTTACTGTGCACATTTACGGAGACGTGAGAGACAGAGGGAAACGCTAAACAGTGGGCTCAGACTTCGATAATAACCTACTGGATGATACACAAACAAAACAAATCCACCCGGTCATTAGAGAAGAGATCTCGTCTACAGTCCTGTTCCAGTGCTGTAAAGAACACATGAAGACATAGCATGCAAAAAAATCAGGATTTTTTGCAAAACATCTGACATTTCTACACAATTCAATTCTGAAAAAAACTGTTTCAAGAAATTACGTTCAAACTAATTTATCATAATTTATTACGGACGCTTTTCTAAAAATGTTTTCACAACTTTTTTTTGTTTAAATCCCTCTCCTTTTACCACCCGTCACCTTTTCACATCACCACTTCTCACATCAATAGCTGAAGAATCAGTTTAAAGCTTTTTACTTTTTAACATTTGCACTAAACATCTTGTTACTCTCAAAATAAGTCACGAAAATGTTTACTTGGGAGTAATACCATACGTTCTTCAAAAATGAAAATACTGTATTACACCAAAAGTTTTAAATTCCGAAGCGTTCGCATTAAAAACAAAACAAATATTTAAACAATTATAAAAAGCATTTATTAAATTCTTATAACACACAAACATACACACACACAAATCTAAATTATATGACCAACAACACAGTAAAATCCTGTACAGCTACTTAAACAGTTTTAGTTTCAGAATGTCTGTAAGCCCCCAACCAAAACACCAGCTGGACTGAGGTGATGTTGATGTCTTCAAGAAGGTGTCTAGAGGGTATAAAAGAGGAACTTTTCTGAAGGTATTTGGCACCAAACTGGCTGAGAACATGTCAAATGTCACGTTTACACAAGGGGTGTAAAATTCCATTTGTGGAGCAACGCAGTGTGTGCATGTGTATGAATTCTCAAATCAGTAGAAGAGAACTCCTACGTACACACACACAGCTTCTGTCTGCAGTTTCTGTGGGCGGTTTAACGATCGTTCCCAGCAAGCAACGGGCTCTTTATGACAGCAGGGTGATGAGAGCATCCAAAAATTTCCCCCGGTCTTCCATCTTCAGCTCAATAACTGCAGAGAGATTTAAAAAGAATGTTGCACATTTGTATTTGATCCCAGCTGTATACAACCATCACTTTATCAGGTCTGAAATGCAGGAGTATGTAACGGAAAGATTCATTATAGAATAACGCAAAGTATGCTGGTGTAAATGTGCGTTAAAATTTCAACACCACAGGTTCACTATTAACCTATAAAAATGTACATCCTGGGAATACATGTGTCCGCCTTTATAATAGTGTGTGTGTCTATACTGTTACATGTGCGGGGGTCTGGCAAAGCTGAAGGTATTTGGCACCAGACTGACAGAAATCATGAGAGAACGGCCCCAGATCCAACAGAATAGATCATGTCGAACAACTGCCGTCATACTAAAAACTAAACCTTGATTCAACAACTTTACTACAATTTTATATTGCTAATAATAATAGTTGATAAACAATGTGATAACAACAGTGTGGACAGGTGGCATGACATTCCATTGGCCTGCAGTGTAATATGCTAAACGGCATCAAAAAGGTACACATACACATTATTGTTGTGATCTTAAGAATTGAGGGAGAAAAATGCAGATTTTCATATACTCGAAATGACAAAAATCTCAAAGAAACCGGCCACATCATATACATTTTTTTTTCACTCATTTGGAAATGTTTATTCTTTATGATCTTGAATTGTGCATATCCAAGATGTCTTACAACCCTCTAGAGGTGTGTGTGAGATCATCAACCGTGTGTGTGTGAGATCATCAAACGTGTGTGTGTGTGTGTGTGTGTGTGGTGACTTACTGGATGTGTCAAAATGATCATGTATAGTTCTGGAGCTGGTGCTCTCGGCCGCCTTCTCAAAAGCCCTGCCGAAGAAACTAAAGACAAAAACATTTGCATAAACTCAGACCGTTTGTGTGTCTATGTGTGTTAGTACGTGTGCATATTGTGTGTGAGGAGAGTTTGTATGTGGGTACGTCAGTCTTCTGTGTTTTCACCCTTTTCTTGTTTTTACAGGCATAACTTTAATTGTTTTGCTTAGAGTCAATATGTCTCATGTACAGTTGCTTTGTAACAATGGAATTTGTAAAAAGCGATATATGAACAATCTTAAATTGAGTTGAGTAGCATCCCTGTGAAAACCCTCACTTTTTCTTATCAGAAGTGTCCGACTCCGGTGGGATTCCCAGGACAATCAGTGTTCCCTTCTCCACATCCAGAGGAGAAGCCATTATCAACGGCAGGATCTTACAGCGCTTATTCCTCGTCTACAAAAAACAGAAACACAATGAGCGCTGACCTCTGTAGCAGTGGTTGTCAAACTGTGGTACATGGAGAGACCCCTAGTGGTACATGAGACGACAGGAAATTAAAACTATACATTCATGTCGTGTTTTAAATGCAGCGTCAAATCCGATAAATACGGAAAACATCTCAGCCTATGTGCAATTTTAATATAATTGTATGAATCAGGTAGAGATGCTTGTACGTCTCCCCATGTTCTCTCTTCCGACGAGCTGCGTGTAAATTAAGTTGATGTATTTCTGCTCTTGAACAGCTGTAAAGTTGCTGTTATTGCTGTAAGGCGCCAATTCTTCACGCGTCTGCATCTACTCGAGGTTAAATCAATGAACATGAAAGCAGACAGACTTAAAATCTTTAGATATTTGTTTGTTATATACAGCTGTTCTCTGCATATCTATGCATGTTTTTATTCTTATCTTCTGTGTTTCATTAATAAAGGTTTGTCGTTTTTCTGCAAGTACCCACAAAGCTAATAAATCCCCCATAAGAGTAATTTACAGAGCCGTGTTTATAGTGCACTAGAGAAAAGTGTTTTGCGTCCACGATTACTGCTGACTAACTTGAATAAGGGAAAATGTATGTTCTCTGTATGTTTGAAAACAGCTTGTAAATTAAGACGTGTTTGCATTATTAATAACACATTAGAATTGGAGGATGAAGTTTATATGCTTATATGGATATTAGATGTTATTATTCGTTGTTATTCATGATGTATGCTGTTCTTCTTTTTCTTTCTTTTATTCTAAAATGACCTTTTTGAGTCTGAAATAAAGATATCATCATATCGAATCATAAGGCAAGTGAAGATTCACAGCTCTACTATTAATTTGAGTGTTTATTCATGTGTTTTCTATGGCACTCATCAGGTGGTACTTGGAACAACTAATTTGATTAAAGGTGGGACTTGATTTTTGAGAAAGTTTGATGCTCTATAGGACTCATCTATGGACACATGTTGGCCTAAGAGTGCCAAAGTTGACTCGGATAAACATGTTTTCATCATATGAACTTACAGAGCAGACAAAAGCTTTGAGGAGATATTTGCAGAGCAGAGTTAAAGCCAGAGGTTTAGAAAACAGCTTCACGTCCGGCGTTCCCTGCAGACAGAAAAAACAAAACACATCCTTGAAAATGACTAATTGTGTTTGGTTTTACACAACCAATGCAGTCAAATTGACAGTCAAAGCGTCTTTGTGTAGTCAATGTTATTTTATGATGAGGACTTGTGCGGACGTTTGATTCAGACCTCCATCAGGTGGCAGTAGAGGAAAGGTCCTTGTGACAGTATGAGGTTTGTGCAGATACAGCTCGCCACCGTCTGCTGTATTGCCTTTAATTTCTTCTTGGCCAGATCGATGCCTAGATGGAGCCGCTCCAGATTACTCCTACAGAACAAAAAATAACCCAAACTGCAGTCTTAACTTTAAAATGCTGGGGAGTTAAACCTTAAATTCTGTCTCTGTCGATTCTTTACACACTTGATGACCACTGACTTTGAGATTTTCCAGTTCTTTCTTGTTCAAAGAGAATCAGATCACTATTAAATCTTTCAGACCAATGTACGTTCATACCTGGACAGACAGTCCAGAGCTTTTATGAAGTTGTCCGTCCCAGTTTCGTCCTTCTCCACGTTCTCCAGCAGGGCGGCAGCAGCGTGAACCACATCGCCGGCTAGGAAGCGATTCTTGAAGCCAAAGTGTACGCCAAACGTCTGGAGGCGAATGTCTTTCATACTGAGGACAAAAAATTACACACATTTGTTGATATCACTCATGCATGTTTATTTTTGACCAACTAAACTACCACATGACGGAAACTCATGACTCTCACCCAAATTTATTGGCGGATTCCTCAATGACGTCACGCAGGTTTTCTTTGATGGTCATGTCCATAGAGTTAAATTTCTGACGCACCTGTTTGAGTGGAAGACTGGAGGAGAAACATTCCTTTAGAAATCTGATCATACAAGATTAGAATCCGATCGGATGAGAGACACACTGTAAAACAGCCATGGTGAAACTGAACATACACACAAATGGATGGGTCATTCTAATGAAACCACTTAAACACCATGGCAGTAAACATATACTTCGGTTACACAAAAAAATCTGAATGTAACTGTGGTCTCTACCTTGCTCAAAGCTAAATTTTAACATAGAAATGTTTTCAATTTAGATGTGGATTATATGTTATAATATAATAATGAGGAAAATTAAAACATTCTGAAAAAAACAATTGGATGTTCTTCAATGACAAAAATAAGAATCACTCACAGATTATTCATGTGCAATAAAAATGAAGAAATAGTGGAAAAAATTAAGTGTCAATGACTGAAATTCTCATTCTCCGTAACATTTGTAAAAAATGTTGAAACACACCCAAACATATTGACATTAAGTTTGATTTTATGTTTAAAGAACACCTTTCAAATGACTAACAGCCTAAAAGATTACTTGATATTGTTCTAGTTACAAGTTGAATATTCTCTCGTCATGCTTTGTATACAACCTTTTTAATGCTTTCACATAAAAAAATGTTTCTTTTAATGGAATTTTCTCTTAAAATGTATAACATCGAGGTCTCATTATGTATGATGAATAAAAACTTGCTTTGGCATCATGGCTTCACTTTTTAGAAAAAAAATGCTATGGGATTGACTGTTTTAAATGGTAATGAGAATTGTTTTGGAAAAGGTTCAAAATTGTGTTAAAGTTGTGAAATGAATGCTTTTAAACTTGTTTTAAATTAATAAAAAATGAACTTTGTCAATATGGGTGTTATGTTTGACATCCTGAAGCCAAGATCATAAGAATCACCCAAATTGTTATTGCTGCTATTTTATAGAAAGTTTGTTATCAGAGTTTGTACTGTTCATTGATTTGAACACAGTTAAGATTACAGTTCTTTAACACAATCCCCAGTTGCAGAAATCCTCAAATTCTCTCTAGCAAAATTTATAAAACTCCTTGTTTAATTATCACATTTAATACATTTTCAAACATTATATGCAGCTTCACTCACCCCATATCTGCCAGTAACTCCTGGAGTTTCTTCTGGCCGTTCATGGACCAGAGCTTCAAGTTGCAGGAGGTATAACAGGAGTTACAAATGCTCTCGAACAGAGACCAGTGCTGATACAACACCAACCTCAGACTGACGGGCAGACGGGGTCAAGGGTCACCACACATACTTTTTACACAACAGCACGAACACAGCAGTATACAATATAAGAAACACAGAATGGTATGATCAAAAGTGAATAGTAAACTACATTCTACACTAGGGCTGGTTATCGAGTTCGATACCTTTCTAGCCAGTGACTGATGTTTCAGATACTATTGTGTGACAATTTCATTGTGATTGCCACACATACAACTGACACTTTAAGGATACTCGTATTCAAAAGAGATCCTAATGCAGTCGATGGACAGCGAGTTCTCCTCATCCTCATTTCTGTGATTGTGACGGGACACGTGACGCTGAAGGGTAGCGATGTCTGTCACATACTTCATACTGAAGGACACATACAGCCGACGTTACATCATATCGTATTATTGTCATTGGAAAGTCTGAGAAACGTATATACTGTAAGATTCTTACTGTGGTATTTTATCGTGAACCCACTGATCAGTCAGGCCAATAATAGTCCACCTGTCAATCAAAGCGTCAGTGTTTGGTTTAAATCACGTATGGTCAGTACTGTAACTGTTAGAGGTCAGAAAGTATGAGGCTCACCACAGCATGTCTTTGGTGTCTTTAGACATGACCCACGCCAGTTCAAACATCAGAAGTGCTGCCTGCAAAAAATAAACACATAAATGGAATAAATAGCGTGAAAACATTCCTTGATTATTTTGTGTCAGTCAGAGGTTGCTTTACTAAAATAAATCAGCTGTGGTTACTCACGGATGTTCCATGAAACTCATACTGCTCATAGTCAAACAGAATCTCTCTTCTGCAAACATACATAGACCCTTAAGAATATAAATACTGCGCAAAAACAAAACTGGATGTCTAACTACAGAATGAGCATTATAAGATCTCTTCAACAACAACCTGCGAGCTTCCCATTCACGTCTGGCACGCTGCCGCTCGATTCTTCTCTCCAAAGCTCCCTGAAACGATAAACACAAATATTATAAAAAGGAAAAAAAACAGTGACTCATCTTGTGTGAGAGATAAACACGCCTCATCGTATCGCCGCCGTTTCCCAGAAGGCTCTGCGCTTCCGTCGCTCTCATTTCCAGAATCATCTCCGTCACCGTCTTCATTCTCCTCATCGTCACGGAAGATGTCATCATAGGACGGAACCCCGAGATCATCGTCTTGTTTTATCAGGAGCTTGATCTGTAGAAGGACATATTGTAATATTACAGTAACAAAACCCATGTGTGAAGAAAGAGGCAGATGTATGTCAGCACCTGAGAGTCATTGTAGACATTGACCACATCTACAGGTCTGTGCGTGTCACAGATGAAGAAAACGGAGTCTTCCTCGGGCTGAAGGGTCTCCAGCAGGTCCACATTTGCCCCACAGTTAATCAAAACAAAAAACTGATACTAGGAAAAAAAGTAACAATTCACATAAAAGCTGATTGAATCATGACCTTCATGGCATCTGCATATAAACTACTCTGCTTTGAACTACCTGATCTTTATGTTCCATAAAAACAGTGCCAAGATCCTGCCATCCCGTGACTGGGATGAGTGTGTACTGCACGTGATCACAATGAAACAGAGCCTGTACCAAACAAACAGAGAAAATAAGACAAGCACAAAACTGTAAACTGGCAGGACTGTCGCACGATCAGCTGTAGGTGGGCATTATTTATTGGTCAATAACACTTAAAGGGACAGTTCACCCCAAAATGAAAATTCTGTCATCATTCACTCAGCCTCACGTCATTTCATACCTGTATAAATCATTTTCTGATGAACACAGAGAAAGATATTTGGAAGATTGTTAACAATTTTCAATTTTGTGACATCATTAACAGCCAAAGTAGGACAAATTAAATCATAGTCAAAGGTGCCCCAGAACTGTTTGTGTTCCTAAATTCTTCAAAATATCACACTTTGTGTACAACAGAACAAAAAAAGATACAACATTTGATTTCCTACTATGATAGTGGATGATGTCACATAACTGTTTATTATGTTATCATGTTTTTATAGTGTTTTATTGTATAGTTTAGCTATATTTTTGAGTGATTATGGATTAAATATATTTAATAATAATTAATTGGAATGCATAATCTCGTTTCAATATGATTTTTTAAAAGGGAGTTATCTCATTTCGGAACCAAACTCTTTGTATATATTTGTATTATAATATATATTTGTATACAAAAATATACAAATAGAAGCATATTACACGTATTAATACAACTAAAAGAACCCACAATAACAGATACATGACTAACCTGGATCACTTTACAGGCACAGAGAGCATCAATATCAGGAGACACGAGCAGAGCCACTCTCTACATGTTAAAAAGGAAATTAAATAAATGAATCATAATCTCGTTAAAAACATATACATACACAAACCATATCCAATACATATTTATGAAACATTATTATCGATTTATTAATATCTACATCCTTTTAATAATCAATATTACAAAGTTTGAATAGGCTGCCAGCAACCATACACACGAGCAAAAACATAATCCACTCGCCTGATTCACGACGACATCATAAAATTCCTTTCGAATATCCGTAACAAACATGTTAAAAAACAAGCTTATAAACTTATTACATATAAAACTTTACAAAGCTACGACCACGTCGTCTGTTCTCGTTTCAAATGCTGCGCTTGTTGTTTTAAACTGAGACTTCCGTGTTTGACAGTGGCGCCAAATCGCCCTTGTGCAAACAACCAATAGAAAAGCGAGTTACAGTGACAGGTGGTTACATTCACAAATGTCATTGGAGTAGAGGCGATCCTTACCCTCGTCCAATAGAATAACGTAATTTTAACGAAATTAAATTTCACATGTTTTCGGGATTATGTATAAACATGAGAACTTTGTTTAATTCAAATAAATTACAAATATTTTTAAACATAATTTGCGCCATGGCTAGAGCCCTATTCCCTTGCGTGAAAGAGAGACGTGATTGGCTAAAACGTTTGTTGTGTTTTTGCGTCACTTCCGGAAGAAGCAGTCCCAGTGAAAGCAGAGCTGTTGTTTTTGTTGAGTTTTTATCAGTATTTTTACCTCGTTGTCGCGGAACTGCTGTCAAGCTGATAAACGGCTAACATGGTACGTAATCGACGTCGAACTGCTGTCACGTTTATCATTATGCGTCTTTTATTAACGTAGATGTTAAAATGGTAATGTGATGCTAAGCTAAGAACAGTATAAAGCTGCAGTGTCATTGTGGCAAAATACGTATTATTTGTTTATTGTTGAATTTACATTTAAATGTGTTTATTCAGCAGATTATTATTTTAAAGATAGTTACATAATGGAATAAAACGTGAAGACGTTAGTTGTCAATATTGTTGCAATAACATACGATGCAAAATGCTAATGGTTATTATATTGTTGACTCATTTTGTCTAAATATATTTAAAGTTTAAATATTAAATCTATCTGTCTGTCTAAGCAGCACAAATAATATATCCACATACACCCATATGAATATTGTATATTCAATGTGTATATTGAAGACGTATACATATTTGTTCTGAGTGGATCTGTTCTGTTTCCCCATCAGTTTTCCTTTAACATGTTTGAGCCTCATGTGGGTCGGGTCTTCCAGAACCGCTTCTCCACACAGTACCGCTGTTACTCCGTGTCCATGCTGGCTGGGCCCAATGACCGCTCTGATGTGGAGAAAGGAGGAAAGAGTAGGTCATGATCTCAAACGTGTGAAGATTAAATGGGCTCTTTCATGTGTTTTGTACAGTTTGGTGGCTTTGGTTTAACTAACCAAATTTTGTGTCTTTTCAGTAATCATGCCTCCGTCGGCTCTGGACCAGCTGAGTACGTCAGTTACACTATCTTAAACATTAAGTAAACTCCGTTATTTATGTCCTGTGTGTTAATTTGAACAGCTTTGTCTTCTCAGGCAGACTTAACATCACATACCCCATGCTGTTCAAACTCACCAACAAGAATTCAGACAGAATGACTCACTGTGGAGTTCTGGAGTTTGTGGCGGATGAGGGCATCTGTTATCTCCCCCACTGGGTACAAACCTTTATTATTATCAGACCTTTATCGGAGGCTTGATATGTGCATTGTTATAACACACGATTATCAAGAATTGTAAAATACCGATGTTGAATGCATCCAATTTTGCATTAGATGATGCAGAACTTGTTGTTGGAAGAAGGGGGTTTGGTCCAGGTGGAGAGCGTCAACCTCATGGTGGCCACGTACTCCAAATTTCAGCCCCAGAGTCCAGACTTCCTTGATATCACAAACCCCAAAGCTGTGTAAGTGAAAACAATGCATTTATCTAAAGCGACTTACATGATTGAGGAAAACAAAAAAACGATTCAGGGGTTGACTATAGTATCACAACTGCTACATAGTACAAAGTTTCAACAATGTTTGTATATCGATAACATCTCTTAATAAATCTGGATATCTGCTCATATGTGGATCTTTTCTTTCTGATATTTACAGTTTAGAGAATGCCTTGAGGAATTTTGCCTGTTTGACCACAGGAGATGTGATTGCTATTAACTACAATGAAAAGGTGAATATTATAGTTGTACACACAAAGTGATTTTCTTTAAATTACAGCAGCAAACATAAGCTACAACTTACTGTCTTTCAGATCTACGAGTTACGAGTCATGGAGACCAAACCAGACAAGGCTGTGTCCATCATTGAGTGTGATATGAATGTAGGGCTGTTTCTTTTATACACAATTACGAAACTTGCTATATTCTCTTTTAAGTATCCTCACGGTCTCCTTTTATAACTCATTTGTAAATATTTTCCTTCCCATCAGGTGGACTTTGATGCTCCTCTTGGTTATAAAGAACCAGAGAGACACATGCCGCATCCTGAAGAGCCTGCTGTATGTTCTCACACCAGCCATGCATTTTCATTATAATTTAGTGTTATCATTTACAAGCATAATTTTTGTGTTGTACATGTGTGACACGCTTTCTCACCCTGGCGCAGGAGGAGGAGCCAGATCCTAGTGACTATGAGATGGACATGGGCTTTAGAGTAAGTCGCTGTGATTATGAAATTGAATGTTATCTTTTTGTTAATGAAAAACCTGATCACTTTGTGTTGACAATACCTTCTGGTTCCACTTCACAGGCGTTTACAGGCTCTGGGAATCGTCTGGATGGAAAGAAGAAAGGCATTGAGCCCAGTCCAGCACCCATTGATCCCAGCGATATCAAACGGTATTGCTTCCCTCTTACCTTAACTTGCCACAATTTAAAATGTGCTTTCAATATATCATACATTTTTGTCTCCCTGTGCAGTGGAATTCCAAACTATGATTTCAAAATCGGACGGATCACCTTCATTCGTAACTCCAGACAACAGCCCCGCAGAATAGAGACGGTGAGTGAATTATACATTAAAAAAAAGAGACTTTACAAGGCAAATATTGTCATGCAGGGTTTGTTTGACTGATATTAAACAAATCAACACTTCATACTTTAATTATGTATTTTTATTGCGTCCAGGATGATTCTGCGAGTAACTTCATCGCTTTTTCTGGTGAAGGACAGTCTCTGCGAAAAAAAGGCAGAAATCCTTAAATGCACACGGGACACATCCGAAAACTCCTTCTACTGCTTGGTTATTTGAGCTGTTATTGAATTCTCAAGTAAATGATCGAGATACTCAGTTTGGACAGTTATTCCATAAGACATTTGCCTGACTTTTCTGACATTTTTTAAAAACGTTACAAACGTTGATTTGCTTATGGTTTGCTGTGTTAAATCTTGTTTTTTTTAATTGACCAAACCCTTTTCTTTAGTACATTTCTATGCATATTTCTCCAAATAATTTAAATAAAGATTAGGCTGAAATTCATCAGATTTTTTCTTTAATATGAAAATGTGCCATTTACATGATTAGATCTATTTGAGTCTCATTTCAAGATGAGGATCCACCACGGACAAAGATATTTAAAAACATGTCAGCTGAATTTCAATGACATATTTATGAAGACAATATTTATAAAGAGTGTATGCAGTTTTAGCACGAAGAAGCTATATTTCAGTAAGGAATTCAAGACATCTTTTCAGTCTTGATGCAAAAACTACTTTAAAAGCTTATTGAGCTTATTGTGCGTTATAAAAACCAGAAAAATGTGTTGAAATGTGCCTGAACCATCAATCAAAACCTTGATGGAAACATTAATATGAACCCTTGCAGAAACTGTCAGTCTGCTGTCACTGGTCCAGAGCATTGAAACGTCCAATAAACCAAAAGCAAACAGTGGAAAAACATGTTTTCTTGCAACAGCTCAGGCGTCAGCGCTGTATTTCCAGATAGCAAGTTCTCCGTCATCACTGCAGGTAGCGAGGAGTCCCGGCTTCTTTGGATTCCAGGCCACACAGTTGACATCCTGACTGTGAGCTTTAAGCATTTGGGCCGACAGGAGGAAGACGGGCTGCTCTGGATCAGCTGTGAGATCCTCTTCAAACACACGGACTCCATCATCACCACATGCTGTGGCCAAAGCCCGGGTCAGACCACACCTTGACATAAGAGTAAACATATTAAAACCAACCTCCACTCAAATCTAAAATAAAAAACTGAATAGTGACGGAAACGCCAATGAATCAGCAAAGCCTTAATCATGGGATTCAAAATTCATACTTAAAATGTGCATTTTAAAATGACTTACCATGCAACATCATACACTGTTCTCCCATGAAACCCAGACAAAGTACACACACACTTCCAAGACTCATCTGATGAACCTACAACAACAACATCAGTATTAAAAATAGGTTTAAGTCATTGTAAGCCTATGAAAATCATATAAAAGCCCATGTTCTCACCATCTCCAGGTGATGACTCCTTCCAGATCTTAACAGTCCGGTCGTCACTACACGAAGCCAATCGGTGTCCCTCAGGGTCAAAGGTCAGACTCCAGACTGTGGACGTGTGTCCCTCTAGTGTTGCTCGACACTCCCAGTCGTCGTCTTCCTCTTTATAAATACACACCTTGTCGTCGTAACTGGCTGAAGCGAGAAGCTGTGAAAGCAAATGGGGTTCACCGATTGTCAAGTTATGAAGGTATAACGAACAAATTGCGAAGTAGGGTTAATAAACATAGATGCATAAAGGTTTTACCTCCTGTGTGGGGTGCCAAACAACATGCTTCACATCCTGCGTGTGTGAATTCACCACACTTAAACACTCATACTCGTCCTCTTCATCCACTGGAAGAAAAATATGATTTTAGCGTTCATAGTACTTTTTCAAACCCGAAACGCGATCACTGACCACACGCACCTTCCCAGATCCACACGCTTTTGTCTCTGCTGCAGGTGGCCAGTAAGTTTCCAGATGGAGCCCAGGCCACACACTTCACCTCGTTCTCATGACCTTCCAACACTGTAAGCGACTGTAAACACATGACAGACACGTCAGACTCACAGAGAGTTAAACCTGCTTTACCTGTTAAAATATGTGACTAACTGAAAGACGAACCTCAAAACCATCATTGTTCTTCTTCCAGATGCATGTAGTTGCATCAAAGCTGGCTGATGCCAGATACTTCCCGCAGGGAGACCAAGCCACCTTTCTGACCGCCCGCTGATGTCCATCAGCCAGAACACTCGTACACACCCAACTGTCACCTGTGAAAATACAACAACACATCTTTACATTCATAAACCCATGTAGTCAGTTCCTATATAAAATACTGAAGTGTCAGCATGGAAATGACATGGAGCTCTAACGTAATGCACATGCAAAGTCTTTAAGTGCATATGTCACACGTGACTATGAAACACAGGTTGTGTGTTTTACCTTCTTTAGCCCACACTCGTATCGCCCGGTCACCCCCACATGACGCCAGCAGCGTGCCCGCGGGATTCCAGGAGACATGCCAACACCGCGAGTCCGGGTGCGCGCTTACCCTCTGCAGAAGCTCTAATGCCTTCATTTCAATATGAATCTGTGATATGAAAGCTTATATAATATATAAAGAACTGTCTGTACCAATATTGTCGGACGTGTTTATCAGATCTTGTCAACTTCCTGCAGTGTTCTTCACTGGTTTGCTGACGATGCCAAAGACAACAGCGACGCCTTCAGGCCGGATGCTGTAACGGCACAGAATTACAAACAACCTGTAAAAAATGAATTATTTATCAAAACGAAATATGTGAAAGTATTTAAAACTGCAATACACAGGAATTACAACATTAATAATATCTCAACAATAAATTCAACAATAAACTTGAAATTAATGTATAATTATCTTATAATTATAATGTATATTATCTTATCTAATATAATATAGCTATATGAATAAATACATGCACTTATTTTTTTCTGTTGAATGAAAACATGTTCCAGGATTGGGACTGTTTTATTATTATTGTGCATCAATTGCTGCCAAAGCGTAAAATCACAATAAAATAACAGCTGTTGAAACTTTTATGGTCATGAAATGTTTCTCTTTTAAATAATAAACACGGGTTTATTTGTCTATATTTAATTGTCGTTTATCAGTGTTCATACGTGCATTTTAAAGGGAAGGTTTTAAACTGCATCACACACAGAGAATAGTTTCAGTACCTCAGAAAGCACATCACGTGCTCGAGGACTGACGTCAGCAGGGCGGACGGCGCTGATTGGTTCACACCGCTCCTCGCCGGAAACGGAAGACGGCAGTAAAATCGCTCTCCGTCTGGTTGAGGAAGCAGTCGGACTATTGTTTATGTTTTTATCCGAAAATAATCTATAAAGCACAGAGAAATGACTTTAATATAACGGCTATCGGCGGAATAATTCGAGACGATCCAAGCTGTGCGTTTGTTTTAGAGGAGCGTTTTATATTTTGTGCGATTTTTATAGGTTGTGTGTGTGTGTGTTGTTAAGATTTAAGGCCAGTTCAAGCACAAATGATCAATTGTGATTAAAATTACAGTCAGAGGAGCTTCAGACACAGCGAACAGGTAACTAAATCTACTAAAGAAATTAAATACATTATTTATACGTTATTTCTCCTATGTTTAATAGATGTGAACAATTCACTGTATACATCTTTTATACAATAAAAAACAATAAATCCTCAGATTATTTGTAAAATATATGCTTGTCATTTCTTAATTCAGTCTGTTCTTTGATCAAGTCTATTTATCTGTTCTGATGAGTGAATATTAATTTAAAATAAGCCAAATAATAATACTTCAACCTTTTTTTTGTTAAAATGTGTCTGTTCTGATCTCCCATTATCACGTGTCTTTTATTTAATTAGTGATCAAATCCAAGATTATTTTAATGATATATTTAATATGTATTTAAATATTTATTATTTGTTGATTCCTGATGCCATATATTTATCTTCCCCAGATCATCAAAAATATATTTGTTCAGATTTTTTAGTTAGTTTATCATGTACGCACCTCCGGGAACAGCTGTGCCAGGAAACCGAAGAAGGCGGGGGGGCACGGCTCTACCCAAACAGCCAGAGCGGAGCCTGGTGTCTGCGCTGCCCGGGGCTCTCTCCATCACTGCACTGTGTACGGCTCTAGCAGAACCGGCCTGGCTCCGTGTTCACGGAGGAAGCTGCCCCAGACAAGAGCTCGGTATCACTGACGTCTTGGGATACATCGATGAGAAGCTCATTGAGGGTTGGTATCATGGGTAGATGAATGGACATAAGCACATAGTGCACATTACAGATGTGTGTGGTGTTACATTTAAGTATACACTTTGTGTATAACATTGTATTAAAGTATAATATCAGTGAGATTTGAACATTTATAGGTCTTTGGAGACAACAGTGAAGACATATTGCTGTGAATAAACCACCTGTTTCTTAATTCCATCCCACAGATTTCTGCATCAACTCTCAGTCTGTTCTACTCTTGAGGGTCATTGCTGCTTTCTGTTTCTTGGGTATTCTGTGCAGCTTGACCGCATTTCTGCTGGATGTTTTTGGACCCAAACATCCAGCTCTGAAGATCACACGCAGATACGCCTTCGCTCACATTCTCACAGGTACGAAGGCGCCCAACTGTTTTAGTCTTCTGTCCTGAATGGTATCAATAATATTTCTGTATTCTAGTTCTCCAGTGTGCAACTGTCATCGGTTTCTGCTACTGGGCCTCTGAACTCATCCTGTCCCTGCAACAGCAACACAAGAAGTATCACGGTTCGCTCATCTACGTCACATTTGCCATCAGCTTCTACCTGGTGGCCGGCGCTGGCGGAGCTTCAATTTTAGCCACAGCGGCCAACCTGCTCCGTCATTACCCCACCGAGGAGGAGGAGCAAGCACTGGAGCTCCTGTCAGAGATGGAGGACAGCAATGAAACATACCCAGTTGACTACGACATCGCCAACCAGTTTCAGCCTCCACCGGCTTACACGCCCTGATCACCGCCCGCTGTTTCTTCTTTCACACGCGCTCACCGCTCGACGCCACTTCTGCCCTTACGTGCCACCATTAACCTTGAAAAGACTGAGAGACGTACAGATTTTAGGTTCCCAATTATAAAAGTAATATATGTATATTCAGTATTCCGGATCGCCTTCATCCACACACTAAATTAAAGTTTTCCTTTCGTCCGGCAGAGCTTGTGCGCATGGAATAAAACAAAGAGAATAAATACGGCAGTGCTTATAGAATTTCTGATGGTAGTTTGCATGTATCTGGCAGCGAGAAATCCCACACAGATCTAGAAAACATATTTTGGGCACGCTTTATTACCTGAAGACTTGCGAAGCGTCGCTGTGCTTATTGAAGATGTGTTTACAGCCTCATTGGTAAACTAAACTTGGGGAATTATGAAAGTCTCTATGTTGTTTTATGTTTCATCATCTTTAACTTCTCTTTTTTTTAAATGCTACTCAACATTTTAGGCTCTCAGAGCGCCACCTTTGTCATGTTGTGTTTTCTTTTCCTTGAATTTCGTTTGTGGAGACTTGATCTTATCATCCAAGGTATCAAATTATAATTGTATTTATTTCAGTCGTAACCCACAAATGCTGGTGTAAATATGCCAACTACTTGTGCAATCTCCCTAACACATTAAAAACATATATATTTGAAAATTTGACATTGAATTTTGAAAATTGAATATATGTCAAAAGGCTTTTAGTCGGTAATGATAATGTTGTTTTAAAGGTTCACATACAGATACAACTATTTATTATTTATTATTGGGTTTAAATAGAATCTCAAAGCCAGCAAAATTTGCCTGATAATCGGATTATAATTTGGAAGCGTTCAGGTTTGCCAACATCACGCTGTGAGTCTATTTTGTATACGTTGGAATTTTTTGTATCTGTTTTTGGTGAAACTGTGTTCGGTGTGTTCTGGTGGTCACAGTGAGTGAATGTCCCGATGAAAGTCTTAACGCGTTTGATTGAGATTTTGCTCTTCTCTGATTATTTTTGATAAAATCACTGCATGACACATTTGATGCTGCACTTGTGTTGCATTAATGGTTGTGATCGTGAAGATTTGACACCATGTTGGCTGATTTTTGATAATCTGCTGGTTTTTGTGTGTTGCTCTTGTTTCCTCTTTGTGTTTTATTTGAAATGTTCACTGACATGTAAAATGTTTAAAAGACGAAAAAGTAAAAAAAAACGGAATCAGAACGTCTTGCGCGTGCGTCTGTGTTTATAGAGCGCGCGCGGTTGTCATGGTGACAGGTCCATGGATCCAGGAAGAGACGCGGCGCGTCTCACCGGCTTCACCTCAGAAAAATGACCATCATTTGATCAAATACTCAAGTAAATCATCATAATATCATCGCATATTATCAACGATTGTGTTAATTTTATGAAATGTTTATAAAATTTTGACCGGTTGGTGATAAGTGACGGAACTAACTACATTATGCAAATGAGCTATGCCGTATGCAAATGAGGACAGACTCGCGTAAGGTAACGGCGTTTATAAATCAACTTGTGTGTTTAGTTAGATTAAACGGTTGATTTAAGCTTTACAGTGTGCTGTAGTGATGTTTTACATACAATCCTTTAAATGTGTGTTAGTTGTAGTACAATGTATTTATTCACATACACGGCACAGATCCATTTCTTTATTAGATCCATCTTTATTATCTAAATAGTAGCATGTCCACCAGCAATCTGCCGCCCTTGAGAAACTTACCCAGCTGGTCCAGGGTCAGAGATCTGGACAGGGTGAGATACCCCAGACTTCTGTCTAGCGACTGTATGGTCAGATGTCCATCTGTGAACATCAAGAGTCCGAAAGCAGCTGCTCGGCCCTGTGTGGATGAAGATGGGAAACGCATCACATCTTTGCAGAAAGACATTCTGTTCCTTCAACAACAACACAAAGACACGCTGGAGAGACTGCATGCTGAAATCGATCATCTGAAGCGTGTTAATAAAGGTTTAAAAGAAACAAGTTCATTTGAAAAGGTTACATCTGAACTTAAAGCGATAGTTCACTGAATAATGAAGATTCTCCCTCGGGTTGTTTTAAACTTATTTTAGGGATGCACCGATATATACATTTTGGCCGTTGACTGATCATTCTTTAACATTGGAAGCCGATAACCGGTATACTGTATCCAAATATCAATATAAAATTCCCAAAGACTACAGCAAAGGCAAAAAGTGGACAACTGCTTTTATTTGAAAATATTCACTGCAGAAAACAAGGTATCCATTAGTTGACTTTTTCCCCCATGAAAATCATGCACCAAGCCTACTTTACACAAATCTTTTACCTTCAAACTTTTCTTAATAAACAAATTGAAGAGCAACCAAGAAAAGTGTTCTTAAAAGCCACGTGTCTAATAGGTCTCAAGAGAGAAAGTATTCAGACAGCAGACGGATTCAAACAATATGCTTTTGTTCCTATAATTTACACATTCATAAATACTGTATATACTGTACCTACATCAACAATGTTTTGCTAATATCAGTAAATGAATGATTACAACAGAAAGACAGTACTGAACTGTATTTTAACTGTGAGCAGCGTACAGATGAAGAAGTTTAACCAGAGGAAATGATTCATGATTTATCGGCTATAATATATCCACCAAAATTTTATTATCGGCCGATCCGATAAAATGGGCGTAAATGTATCGTGCATCCCTATATTCAATTCAAGTTTATTTATATAGCGCTTTTCACAATGTGTATTGTTTCAAAGCAGCTTTACAGGGGCAAACAAGAAAAACAGAAAAGGTAAAACACAGCACAGTGCATGGTATTTATACAACGAGTAAGATCATTCTAATAAATAATATCTAATTTCTAAATAAATAAATGAATGAATGAAGTCTCCCGGTGAGCAGGCCAACACTGCCCTGCTGTGACGAGGAACCCAAACTCCCATGATTGAACCAGGCTCAGCCCGGGAGGGCCATACATTTATATGTTCTGTTAAACACAAAGAAAGATATTTGTAAGAATGTTAGGACTTTTCAGTTCTGTGACATCATCCACTACCAATAATTATATATATTTTTGTTCTGTTGAACACAAAGTGGACAGTCTTGAGAATTTGGAACACAAACAGATCTGGGGCACCTTTGACTACCCTTGAAGTTCTCCTATTGTGGCAGACAATGATGTCACAGAATAGAAAATTGCTAGGGAGACTGCATTCATTCATTCATTTATTTATTTAGAAATTAGATATTATTTATTAGAATGATCGTACTCGTTGTATAAACACCATGCATTGTGCTGTGTTTTAACTTTTCTGTTTTTCTTGTTTGCCCCTGTGAAGCTGCTTTGAAACAATACACATTGCGAAAAGCGCTATATAAATAAACTTGAATTGAATTGAATTGCTAACACTCTTCCAAATATCTTTCTCTGTTAATTATACAGGTACGAAAGGACACGAGGCTAAGCAAATCATGACCAAATTTTCACTTTTGGGTGAACTATCTCTTTAATATAAACAGTTTTATTTAGAAAGAAATAATCGTTTAGATTTGTGCATTTGTCCGACATTTTTATTCAAAGCAACTCAAAGAGAACATTTATGGTATTTATGCATTGTGTCTCCAAAAGGCTGTGAAATCTGTGTTTTATTTACAGAATTACAATATCAGTTGGTTATGGAGCATCAGCATTCTCCGAAAGGTCAGCTAGATTTTAAATCAGCAAACATTCCTACAGATTCTGTCCGGTCCTACAGTAACACCTCAAAATCCACCAGCGAGGAGAAGAATTCTCAGTGTGGATCCATTAGGTGACTATGACTTGTGATAAATCTTTATAATCCTGCTATTAGCATCTCTGATAAGCTGACCTCACCACACAAATCACACTTTTGTTTTACTTCTCCTCTTTAACTCCATCCAGCTCTGAGGAGGTGCGCGAGGAGGCCGCGGGGTCTGTCGGAGGCGCCGTCACATCTCTGCTTCCTCTGAGGATCACCTGCAGTCCGTCTCAGCATCCTCGCACACCGACCAAGAGCGAGTGTGAGGTCATCATCCGTCAGCTTCATCACGCCAACATCTCACAGTATCAGGAGGTCAGGAGGGTTTAATGGGTGTGTTGGGATCTATGTGGGGAATATGTCACATGTGATGCCCGTGGTCTTTGTCTCAGCTTGTGCAGGTCAAGAATATTCTCAGAGACGTTGTGTTGAACAAAAAGAAATCGTCCGTCGAAGCTGTTTCTCTGGCAAGGGCCTGTCTCTGTGACAACACCAGGTGTGATGTTATTCTACTGAGTGAATCTTATGAAACCAGACAACATGTCTCGCTCATATTTGACTCCAAAATGTGATTTCTTATTTTTCTCGTAGACCGGTTTTGTGAGATTCACCCTAAAATACATTTTATTGTGTACTAAAGTACACATAATAATCAAGAATCTGTCAATACTTTTCACTTTCAGGACTGATGCTTATCAACGTTTTCCAAAGCTACCTCTCAAATCACTGCCAAAAAAACAGTAGGTTGACTTTAGAGCATCTCTCTGTGGAAAACTGCAGACAAGATGTATTTCAGCCTAAAGTCAATGATTTTCCCCCTAAAAAAGTTTCGTTTCACCCCCAGACATCCCAGCCAGAGCAACAGAGAAGAAACTCTTGAGAAATTTCTGCCAGCCATCAAACGCAACTTCAGCAGCAGCATGTCAGAACGGCAAAGAAAAGCTCAAGACGTGCACAAGATGCGGTTTAGAAGAACTGTGAATTTTGATATTAAACGTGACTTATAAAGTCCAACTACTATTCTGTATGTGACATCTTTGAATTGAATTAATTAGAATTGAATCAAATGAAATCTTCTTCAACGTTTCATATACGTAGATGTCAAACATTTTATGCCGGTGTCTGTAAGGAATAAGAAACAGAAGGCAGGTGAAATATGTCTTTTTTCAGAGAGGATGAGTGAGTCGAGTCGGTGTCTGTGTCGCCTAATGAACTAAATAAGAAACTTTCCAGAGTTGCAGCCAAACGTCCAGGACGAGATGAGAACTAAGCTGCTCATTTATCTAAAGTAAGATCACAACAAACAAATCCAGACACAATGGCTGCTTTAAATCCAGTGTCATTCACATCATCACCGAACATACATGCAGTCTTCTGTATGACCTTGTTGAGAAGTTACCTGCAGGTTTTTATAGCACAGGATCTGACCGACCGTCGACTCCAGTACCTGTTGGATGATCGCCCAACATCCCAGCAGGCACCACATTGAATTACTGGGATTAAAAAAACCTGATTAAGTAATGGGTTTTACAGTCCGCTATCTCATTCAATTTAACACTGAGACTCTGCAGTCCTGTAGCCGCTGTTTGACACGTCCATCCTATTTACATTTACACAATTACAATAGAATTCATGTACAGTTTTTATTGTGTGATCAATACATCAATATCAAGCAATGCTGGTGACATTGCTTTATAAATGATTGTTTGTTAAAGAAATTTATGAGCATGTGCAAACAATAATGATGCTCACTATATTAGAATAATGCAATGGATATAATCAGCCAGTGTAAATTAGACAAGATGTTTAAAAAACATGTCTTAAAGTGACAGTTCACTTAAAAAAACAAATTCTGTCTTCATTTATTCACAGTCATGTAAGGTAGTTCAAAACCTGTATGCGACTCATTTAAATAGAAATATATATATATAAATAATTTGAGAAAATTTGACAGAATTTCCATGTATAATGTAAAAAACACAGAATTTTACAGTTTTTTAACAGATTGTTCCTGTATTATTGAAAAACGCTAAAAACATGTAAAATGACAGAACAACAGGGAAAACATTTTCCTCGGGAAACAATTTTACAGGGAAAAATATTATTTTACAGTTTATTATTTGCGCCGGAGCTGCTACAGAATTTCATTTTGTTTTATTTAAATCTGCTCAAAAACTGTACAATTACAAAAAAGACCGCAAATTTACAAGAAATACAGGGAAAAGCCTTTATTATATATTATTATATCCTGTGATTTTAGGGAAAAAATGTTTTTACAGCTGACAGAAAATATCTGTAGTTTTACTGTTTTTTTACAGTTAACAAAGGAAGTCAATCAGGTTCGGTGTTGTTTGGTCACCAACATTCTTCAAAATATCTTCTTGTGGGTTCTGCAGAAGAAAACAAGTCATACAGGTTTGGGATGACATGAGAATGAGATAATAAGGGAAAAATTGTCTTTTTATTTTGGGAACCATCCTTTCAAGATTTTTTAAAAATCCTTTTACAATATTTAAGAGTTATTTCTGCTCGAGTGTGTCAATAGGAGAGACTAAGTCTAATTATGTTCAATTTGAGAACTCGTACAACAGATGGTTTGTCCCCCTGATCTCAGCACCATGAAGTCTGACAGCTACCGAGAACGGCTAAATCCATAGAAGAGTTTTCATATAAGAAACTTCTCTCCAACTATACACATATTCCACATGGGCCTATTACACATACAAAATTTGTAGATTCATCATCAGTAAACAGCGTAGAAATGTGCACAGCTCTGATGTGAGTGCAGTGGGGTCACAGGTCAGATGGTAAAACAGATCACAGTCGGTTTAAGGGGTAAATGCGGGTCATCAGATGGCCACAGTACCACACAAGTCTACGGGTGACTTAGGGTAATAAGATAATTGAGGAAGGTATTAGTAGATAGGCGATGAAGAAAGGAAAAGGGTTGCTCAGACAAAGTACCTTATCTTCTCAGAAACGCAGCTTACAGGGTGACGTCTCAGATAAAACATCGGTATAAAAGACACTGGTTTCCTTTGCTGCAGATTGCACGTATTGCGTTCAGTCTTAATCGAGCTCCGCTTTACGTCTCGGCAGTAAACTCAAAGAGTCAATCATGTTGGCATCACGGGCGCTCCTTGCCAAGCAAACCGCAGCCGTGCTGTTGCGCCAGCCAGCATGTCTGGTGCACCATGGGGGAGACTGGGGCAACTGGGGCAATACCAACGTGGCTGTGGTAAGACGGTCAAGACCGACACAACTACAATGAAAGTGCACGGGAAAGATATTTGATGATTTAGTTTGTTCACGGTTTGGTTTCTTCTGTTGAAGGTTTTCTCGGGCTGTGGTTGGTGGGACGGAACTGACGTCCATGAGGCCACCTAGTGAGTTTGAAACTCAAATGAACAAAATCATTAAACACCATTACGATCTTAATGAATGAGTTTTATCAACTATTTTATTTCGCGTGTATTGATGTGAAATGCTTGTTTTGAAGCACAATGTATCACCTGAGCCGTAATGGAGCCCGTTTCCAGATCTTTGCACCCAACCAGCAGCAGATGCATGTTATCGACCACGTGAGGATGCAGCCGGCATCTAGCGACAACAGGTAAACATCACACTCCTCACATATTCTATAATAATGAGATTATGATCAGATTATAAAATATAACAGGAGAATCACAGTAAATTACAGAATATTCTCTTCTGTAAAATTGCGGGTTTATATTTTTTAAATACTTTTTTCTAGGCCTTTTATTTTAATGCGTCTGCTGTGGTCACGTTTAAAGCTTCATGTCCCAAAGTAACGTTCCTTATTTCTTATTCTGATAACCATGTTTTTCCTATGGTAGTTTAGTAAAAAAACACAGTTAAACCATAGTCACCACAAATTTGCCATTGTCTCACCAGAGTAACCACAGTTAACCATTGTTTGAGTTTTCTTAATAAAACTAAAGTAACCCACATGGTAATCAATCTGCCAAAAACAATGGTTACTGCATATTTACTTGAGCAAAACCATGCTTAGTGAAGCTTATTACGCTTATTATAGTAAAACTATGATTTTCCTATGGATGCATAAACATGCAATGAACTGTTTTACTTTTTTTATCTTTATTTTGATGAGTTAAAGAAGTAAAACCATAATGATAAACTGAAATGACCAATGTTATTGTATAAGAATAAAGGCATCAAAAAATGACAGTGTGTGCCATGCAAATGCATTTAGTACATGAATATGGAAATCATTCAGTAAATATTAAAATAACATAGTACCCACTCATACTTTCAAATGTGCCAAAATGCCGCCTGACTCCAGGATGATGATGTCGGATCTGTTTCTTGTGTACAGGAACATGATGATTGAATCAGCTCGATTCAGTCACGGTCAGGGCATGACGCAGATGAAGGATCTGTCTAAACTCGACGTCAACAGTTTCGATGCCGTCATCTTCCCTGGAGGCCACGGGATAGTCAAGAACCTGTGAGATACAGTCTTATTGATGGAAATGCAAATCCTGACTGTAAAGACACACACACTTCATTGGCACACATGTGATATGTGATGAGCCTCAGATGAAAAGCTGACTCTATCACTTACTGACCTAATGTCTCTATTCCTGGAGTGAAATCCTCTTATCCTTCTATCAGCAAACAAATGTTAAAGTCTGAGAGCAAATGCCTGGCAATGAATACCAGTAATCCAGGTCTGATCCCAAATAAAAAAAATCATGACATAAACTGAATAGAGGGAGATTGCAAGGCAGTTGATTTGAGCTAAATTTAGATATTTGATAAAAAGAAATTGACGTTCTTAGCGATGTGTCCTCACGAGCAGGTCCACCTTCAACAAAGACGGCAAAGACTGCAAGCTGAACAATGACGTGGAGAGGATTCTGAAGGAATTCCATCACGCTCGCAAACCCATCGGGTATCTGTCTAACTCTGAATAAATCCTCGACATGAATATGAACGCATTGTTGTAAATGAATGGATTGTCCTCTTTCTTTGGCTCAGTCTGGCCAGCATGGCTCCTCTCCTGGCCTGCCGAGTGCTGCCCAATCTGGAGATCACGATGGGTTACGAGCGCGAAGAAAGCAGCCGCTGGGGTCGCTGGCCCAACACCAGCATGGTGCAAGCGGTGAAGAGCATGGGCGCCCGTCACAACAACCGCGAACCTTACATATCCTTTCATTGAGTCAAGAGACAAAACTCATGAATCTTCATTTATTCACACTTATGGTGTTCAAACTTGTATGTAACTCTTTTTCAGTGGAACGCAAAAGAAGATATTTTGTGAAATGTGGTTTTATGTTCATTCAATGGACGTCAATGGAGTTTGGTTATCAACGTTCTTCAAATGATCTTCTTTTATGTTCTGTAGAAGAAAGACAGTCATACAGGTTTGGAATGACATGAGGATTAATAAATTATGAAATAATTTCTGGTAATAGTTTTTCACTGTGATCATGAATTATAGGTTTTTTATGTGCAAGAAAACTAAACTTCTGTAGCATGAAAATCTATATTTTTGAGTTGTGAGTGGACAACCTTTAACATCTACATTCACTAATTTTTCATATGATTTTACTCATATCCTCCCAACAAGAAACACCATTGATGTTTATTTCAAATTTTGTGAAAAGTATTGAAGCCAATATCTCCATTAGCGTAATGAAATACAGAACGCATCTTCTGTCTAAACAAACAACACAATCTATTCTTAACACACACATATCTGTGTTTAGTGAAGGACAAAACATTTTGTGTTACTTTTAACTCAGCCTTGTGTTGTCCTCGTCTTTAATTTAAACAAAAAATGACACAAAGTGTTAAAATGACAAATAAAATGTCACAACACAAAAATATTAACATCTCACTTTCGAGAATATAAGCAATTGAATGATGTCACGACAGGAAGTTGTCTTTAACTGCTCATCTCACGAGGTTCATGTGGACGAGAAGAACAAAGTGATCAGCACTCCGACCTTCATGTGGGAGACCGACTATCATTATCATTACATCTTTGACGGTATCGGAAACATGGTCAAACACGTCATGCGTATGACTGCCAAGTGATTCCAGAGAAGAAGGCTTTCACACTTAACTTTAGGTTGACCTGAACCTGCTATTATGTGGGCATACAGAGAGTAATTAAAAAGCATTTCATGCAACATGTGTGTGTGTTATTTCAAAGTGGTCTAAGAGAGAGATTATTTGTTTGAAAAGAAAAAGTAAAAGGCAATCTGGGTATCACAGTAGTGTTTTCTGGGAAACACTTTATTTGACAAGCATATAAAAACAAGTAATGAAAACTAAATATAACATATAAAAACACTTTTTACAAAAATCTTCGAACGTATTACAAAAATGTACAGCAGCATCTTAAATATAAGATAGATTTTCTTACAACTTTTTAAGAAAGTTATCTTAAAACATTCATGAAATCTGGGAAATAATGACATTATGTACATTATGAACAGAGACGAGATTTATGTGGAAACACTGTTTTTTTTTCAGCCATATTATAAATACTCCTTAATGCTGGTCAATCGAGTTCTTTGTTTTAAAGTGAAATAAAAACATTTTATAGTTTGGAAAAGTTAATAACATCAAGTAAATAATAAAAAAAAATACAGAATTTGGTTTTTGCTAGGCTTCTTATTCATGTTGGCACTGAATGTTTTATATCGACCTGAAGGAAAATGTCTGAGGATATTCAGTTTCAAAATGAATGATGCTCAAATATGAACACAGTTAACACATGTTTGTGGATCATTATTGTATATACATGTACTCAAGAACATGTATCAAGATTCATTTCAGTTATTTGAAATGAAAACTATAAAACCGTATTCTCAGTAGCAGTATTGGATTGTCAAAGCAGACTACGCTGTTGTCAGGTTGTGATATTTTTTCCAGACTCTATTTCCAACAACAAATATCAACATTAATACAAAACATTTTGTATCTTCCGAGCGAAACTGTACTACATTTCATAGCTTCTGCAGTAGTCTGGACACAGACATTCAACCTGGGATCGAAGACTTACAGATAAATACATACACCAGCAGAAGACAGATCTATAAACTACACTTCATAAAAACTTTTCAAGTTTAAAAGAAAACATTAGAAACGGAATGGACCTCGCAAGACTCTTCAATCAGCTGTGGGAAGAAGCTTCAAGGCCTCTCAAGGTTATTCAAGTCATTTCTCAGGTTTGTACTTTAATTCATCTTCACTGGGATGCTCTAAAAAACAAAAACACAGTTAGTTGTCTTCTAGTGAAACATTATGATAATATATCAATCATTTAAAAGCGAGTTAAAATGTCATCAAAATGTTCATGCAAAATGAAGCAAACACTTCAAAAACAAGCTGGAATAGACTTAAGGAATAATTCACACCCATTAAAAATCTGTCTTCACATCTTACTCCAAACCTATAAGACTGACTGACTCAAGAGAAACACAAAAGGAGATGATTTAGTGAACGTCTAGTTAATTTTCCTACTTTTAACCAAAACTTAAATTAGCATGCGGGCCACCATGACACCTCAAGTCATCTTGGGTTTACCTTGCATTGCTCATGCTAAAACAATAAAAATATTCTCATTAAATATCAAGCCAGCTTTTGCACTGTGCCAAAATGCTTAAATGTTGTGTTTTAAAATAACCATCAAACTGCATTCACTTATCTGCTGATACTATTCTGGTTTCACAAAAAAATCTCCTTGTATTCAATTGATTCATTGGAAGAGTCAATAAAAGAAGAAAGTCAGTCGTAAAGGTTTGGAACCACATGGGAGTAAATGAATGATGACAGATGTTTGGGTGAACTCCTCTTTTCTATGCAGGTCATAGGTCAAAGGATTGAAGGGAGGTCACACCAGAGCAGTGCAGAGCTGGAATCAGAGTCTGGGTCAGGGGGAATGCCGGGGTCTTGGGAGCAGGATGCTTGGGCTCTGAGATACTCCTGAAACTCTTGTCTCAGGGCATTGAAGCGAGCATCGCTGAGGGAACGACTGTACCGCTGATGGGGAGACTGGGATACAAGGGGAGGGCTGATGGAATACAGGCCTAAGAAGAGAGGAACGGAGGAGTCAGAGAGGATGGGGGAGAAATCAAAAGTTAACTTGTCAAGTGGGGAACAAATAAAACACGTTGAAGAGATCAAGTTCTCACGTTTACTCTGGGCGTCCTGGAGGCCAGCGGTGGAGGGCGGCAGATCACGCTTTAACTCCCTGCCTCGCCCAAAGCCCGCTTGGGGCCGTTCCATATTCATGGCCTCCAGGATATTAGGATCAGCAGAGAATTCTGCAGAATCCCATTCGTAACTTTCATCTACAGACGTGTTTCTTCTACACACACACACACACACACACACACATATACACAGTGAGATTTTGACAAAATAATACAAACAAACACACACAAACAAAAAAAATCCAATGGCAACTATCCTAGTCCATCAGTGTGTTGCCTCAGTTGTGTCTGTGTTTCACCTTTTAGACCTCTGTTCTTGCATGCCTGAGTCTGTCTTGAGTCTCTCACTTTCTTCAGTGGTCTCCGGTGAGCTCGGTAAGGTGGGGGTGATGGAAAGAGACTGGCGTAGGTGTCCATACGGGCCCACACTACCCCTTCCACTGCTCTGACTGGCGTAACTTGCTCTCCCCCCATCTCCTCCCCTGCCGTCCGTCTCTGGACAAACCCTGACTGAACTCACCCCCCTCTCCACCTCTTTTGGGAAGTCCTGCTCTCGTAGAGGAAATACTGCACGATACGGTGAAGGCCAGCTGTAACCCCTCGGGAGGAAAGGCCTTTGCGGGACCCTTCTAGGTTCTGAAGGATGCAAATATCCTCCTCTCGCCACAGGTCCGGGTGGGCAAAACGGTCTAGAGGGAACTTGTGGGACATACTTGTGCTGAATTGACCTGAGCGTGTCCTGATAGGACAGAGGCCACCGTGAGACACCTGGAAAGACGGCAGCCTGCCGACGCGGGTCCGGCCCCGGTATGGAAGGGTGAGATGACTCAAAGTATCTTGGATGAAAGGGCGCTGGCCCTCGCCAGATTGAACCTGACATGGGATAGCAGGGTGCGGGGGTGTGACCCAAACTATAGGATTTGACCCTTAAATCTTGATGGGGTAACTCATCTCTGTAACAGGTCTCAGAGATGTAAGCTCGTGGATTTTCATGATGTTCCCATCTTGGAAAACCTACACTGATGGACTTTTTAAGAAAACAACGTGGCTGCCCAGAGAAGTTCCTACATGGACCAACGCTAAGTGACTTCTTCATCAAAGGCACCAGAGCTTGACAGATCCGCGAGGCTATCATATTTTTTCTTTCACCCTGATGCATGTGAGGTTGTTCAGATCTACAGTCTAGACTTTGAGGACTGGAAACTATGGCTGCCACACTTTTAGCTGTGTTTATCAATGTCTGCGCTGGAATCCGTTTAGTACTGTCTTGTCTTTGAGACCCAAATCTTTTTTGACAAAGCAAGGGTTGTACTGAACTTTGTTCTTTCTCTTTATGTGATAACAAACCTTTATTGCTTGTGGGTTCAGAATTTAAAACACTAGCAGGTTTAGAATGAGTTATCTGGGTGCTTCGCTCATGAACCACCCCATTGTGTTGATTACTGTCAATCTTAGACTGGTCTTGATCATGTTTTTCCCAAGCTTTGGGTACTAGGTCAGGTTCACCCCCTGTGTCTGGTTGGATGCTGGGATCAATGAATTCTGAAGGTTCAGTCACATCTACAGGATCATCTACGCTCATCTCGATGAACCCTGGAAGACTCAAATATTCCAGGATAGCGCTGGTCTGAACAGGAGACATCCTGACCGGAGGAGCTTTTATTAATTCTGACATTCTAGAGAAATTCGATTGGTCACTTTCAGCCTCGTTTTCAAACACCGTCAGCGGAGATATCCGACTGGGGCTGTCATTGAAGATGCATTTGTCGCTCTCTCGAGATCGAGCCCTGATAGCCTCCTTCTCTTGCTCATTGTACGGTAACAGGGAGCAGGCTTCATCCCTCACCATCTCATTTCTCTTTGCTGCTACTTTCTGATGATCATAGGGCAGTGTGGAGCAGTCTGAAGGATTATGACTGAGACTGACTTTGTGCTCAGTTCTTACATGATCTGTCTGTGTTACACATGTGTCTCCTTCTCTTTCCATCACTACATGGTGCAGTTCTGACGGTTGAAGACTCGATGGAGCAGGAGATGTTGATCTACATGCTGAATCATCTGTTAGTGTTTTCTTCTCTTGCTTCCATTCCTCCTCTGCTAAAGTCTTGATGGACAACTCCTGGTCCTCCTTCGAGGGTCTCTCTGGGGATCGTGTCCTGCTCTGGTCAGCTCTAAAGGGAGACATGCTATTCCTCGTGGAAAATAGAAGCGAGAGAGAAGTGTTTTGTGTGGTTTGTGAACATGAGAAGTCTGCATCCACCGAGTCTTCCGCTTTGACAATGTCTTGTTGACGTGTGTGAGGGTAGAGGCAGCGAGGAGTGTTTCCTTCAGAAAGGCTCTGAGCCGGAACCAGACTGTTGGGTGACGTCACCGGACTAATATCCCACTGGACGTATGAAGAAGAAGGAAGTAGCCTCTCCATAGGACTGCTGGTGTTTCCAAAATAACAGCCCCTTCTATAATCCGACACACGCTGGGCCAAGCTGCTAGGTCGTGCTTTTTGACGTAAATGGATGCCTTGAGGCTTCCAAATGGGGTCTTCAGACTCAACACATGTCCATTTTCGTAAGGGGCTTGCAGACTTGGCTCGCCTCTGTTTTGTTTCATGCACCTGTGCTCTTTGGTTGGACGTGTAGCGCTCTAGCTCCCTTTCAATTTGCTCACGTTCCTTCACCAGTCTCAGGCATTTGCTCAAGTTGTCTCTGTCTCGTTCTCCATCGAGCTGAGACGTCACAGTGCTGAGCTCCGTCAGCTGGCTGTCTCCATCGATGGGCTGGTAACCTGCCTGATGAATCAGTCCTTCTTTCTCTATACCTTGGGCTCTCCTGGTTAGACTCGGGAATATGTCATCTCTTTTGCTGGCACTCTGGTATTTTCTCTTCTCACTACAGTCTGAATAAAAGCTGGTCCTCTCCAGCAAAGCCTCAGAACAGCCCTGCTCATCATCTGAATAGAAGCAGCCATGACGTGAGAAGTTTCTGGCCATCGCCCTCACTCTCCCAGGTGAGTGAGAGGGACTCTCTTGGTTTGGCTGGGTCACAGTCAACGTCTCTCTCTGTCCATTCTTCTCCGAATTTACAGAATTGGAATCTTTGGAAGACGCATTGTTACCGTCTTCAACGCACACTCTACCAAGGGATTGTGGGAATTCTTTTCTGAGGTTTTTGTTGATGTTGCTTAGGGTGGAGTCTTCGAGGGAGGGTTTGATAATAAAGCGTCCATCAGGACCTCTGGATATGGATTCAATGGCAGATGTGGGCGATGGAGAGCCTCCAAAGTGGCTCTCAAACAGTGTGTAGCAAGGAGTTGGAGAGGATGGAGATAGAAGCTGCTTTGTCTGATCCTGGTCCTCACCGCGGCCGCTCTTATTAAAGGAGGACCGGTCCGAACGATCAGAGGAGGATGAGCTGGGGAAGAAGTTTAGAGGAGGGCACAACTTAAATTTCAGCACGCTGTCGGGGCTGTCAGAAGGCGAGCCAGCTCTGAGGATAGGGAAGATGAGAAAACAATTACAGAGCGTCTTAAGCATGATAGATTTTTGAAAGAAATTCATCACTTGTAATACAGAAACGAAAATGAGGACGCAATGTGACACATGCATAGCAAGAATGGACACTTACTGCAGAGACGGACTCTTCTGGAGGGCAGAGGGGATATCTGAAATGATGGGGAGGGTGTAAAGTTCATATCATGCCACAGATAATGAGTCAAAAGATGAAATGATGCAAGCAAAGCAGTCTTGGCAGAAACAGAGATGCCATGCATGACAACCCCACTGAGAGTTTCAAACAAATATGTAAACGTTCATCATATAGCTGCGGAAAATATAGAGACCATTCCAAATTTGTTGATGTATTGTGGCCATTCCAGTCCAGTGTATTTTGAATTTCAACTAAATCAAACCTCAGGAGTGACAAAGTCATCCAACAGCAATGTGAAAGACTGACAGCATGACAAGACGCATGAAAACTGTGATAAAAGTTTAGGATATCGCATTTAAAAATTCATTAAACTTCTCCTAAATACTGTTGTTGTATTGCTTAGAAGTGAACATGAACTACTTTTCTTTGCAGTATTTGAGGTCTGAAAAAATAAACAGAGCATCTTTAATTTTCACCTGTTCATTTTCTGCAAATAAAAACTATTTTGTTTTTTGGAATTTTGGAGAAATACTGTCAGTAGTTAACGGAATTAAACAAAAATATAATAATTTACCTAAACACATACCTTTAAATATTAAATTAAGAAAAACAGATGATTATTTTGAAATGGTCTCTAAGTTTTTTCCGAGTCTGTATTCCTCTTAAATACGATTATAGAGATAAGGCATCAAAATGCATGTTTCAAATTGTGTTTACAGAGATGTACCTTCAGTTCAAATAAAAATAACATCATATTCAGGTGCTTTTGTAATTTTATTGCTTTTACCATCTCTCTTCTTCCTCCGCCGTCGGCCTCTTCTTTCATTCATAACACAAGCCGTCACCAGAGAGAGGATGATGGCAAGAAACAGAAAACACAAGCCTCCAATAACGCCGGCCAGCAGCGGCTCAGGAATAGAGGCCAGCAGATTGGGTGGAGCTGCATACATCTCCATACCTGAAGGCCAAACGAAATGCATTTTTAAAAGGAAGACCATTTTTAAAAAAAGGTGTGTCAGCTTTCCAGCGACCACCTGTCTGTCCACACTGAACGTAAAACTGTTCCGCAAAGCAGCAAATAGTCTTGGTAAGGAACACAAAAACACTTTAAAAAAGCATGCCTGCTCTTAGCCCGAATACAGATTTATTTCACCTCACCTTCAGTTGAAATCAAGACCGATTCGCTGGGCACACTGACCACTTTGTTTCTGCGAGACAGCAGACGGAGCTCATAATTGGAGTCCTGTAATTGAAAAAAGTAAACATAAGTGCCCACACCAAGCTGGCATGTTCCCAAATGTTTTTCTAACGTTTTACCTTTACCAATCCTTGTACGATCAGTTCTGTCGTGTTGACAGAGATTGTGTCATACAGAGCGAGCCACTCGCCCTTGTCCCGCCTTGCCTGCATGACAACAGCTGTGATTGGTGGAGAGTCCGCAGCTGGCGGAAGCCACTGCAGTAATATGCCCACCGACGTCCGATTGGCTGACAGTGAGGTGGGAGGGGCTAATGTTACAATGGCGGTCACCGCAGTGGGAACTTCCGTTGGAGCTGCTGTAGTCGAAAAGCACACAAAAAATACTAAATCATATGCTCAGCACAGCAGTTTGAGAAAATAACAGTCTTGATGGAAATGTTTCGGATGACCTTAAAAAACTTTCTTGTAACCTTACACCGTGTTTACACCGGGCGTGGCACGACACGACAAAAGAAAATCGAAACGCATTAGAATCCAATATAATTTCAAATTTTGTCCACACTGGATGCGACACATCACGGAGGGAAGAAAACAATTAAGAACAAGCGGGTTGTCATGTCGCGTCCGTTGTAGAAATGGTGTTAAGAGTAGTAAATGTGCAAAGATATGCATCTGAATGACTGAAGCTAAAGGATGATGTCATCTAGCATGTGGTGTACGTTACAGTTGTATGCATTAAAAGAGATGCTGACCCAGCGTCCTGACGGTGATGATGTCACTGAAGGGTCCAGAGCCCAGCTTGTTTTGTGGCAGAACGCTGAACTGGTAACTCGTGGCAGCTTGCAGTCCTGTCACCAGCATTGAGGTTTTGGACGTAGGCACAGGGACGGACGCCCACTCATGTTTTCTTCTTAGCGTGGCCTTCACCCTGATGAAAACGGAGAAATACGAGCTCACAAGATTGAGCAAAAATACAGAAGAAAACGATCACCTTGAATCTACTTTTGACTCGACTCACCATACAGTAAATTTCTGTGTGTATCCTCCATCGAAGCTCGGCTCCCAGGACACCTTGGCCTGATTTATCCCTGGATCCACAGACACGGAGGTTACAGTGTGAGGACTCGTACCTAAAGCCGTAAACAGAAACAAGTTGATTTTGTCGCATGTGGATGAGGCTCATTTGGAATGAAACCTATTCCCCGTTCCTCTCACCGAGCACTAACACCATGGTTGTAACGCTGACGGTGGCGACACGGTTGGTGACGAGACACTCCCACGCCCCCTGGTGGTCCTTACTGAGTGGTCGCAGGACCAGAGATCCATTGGATAAGACTGCGAATGGCGAACGAGGAGCGGGGCCAGCCTACATCAAATGAGGAAGAATCATAACGAGTCATTTTATGTGTTCCTATATTGTATTAGACTTCTACACGCGTTACCTTTCTCCATGTGATGTTGGGGGCGGGGTCTCCCTGAGATTGACAGGGTATCGTTAGCTCCCTGCCCACTTCCTGTAGGTACTCAGCACGTGGCGAGACACGGAATGATGGGGGGTCCTGTGGAGAACAGAGGATTATTAACAACAAAAAAAGGATTATGGCAGCATAAAAAAATGAAGGGTGTCGTTTACCTCGAGGATAACTTTGGTAGGTTCTGATTGGCCCATGGTCCCATAGCTGTTATATGCTGTACAGGTGTACATGCCCACCGCGTCATCATTGGCTGCAGTTATAAACACAGAACCCTCCGAGTTCACCATCCAGCCTGGAAACTGACCAATCAAGATGAAGAAAACAGTTGATGTCATAGGCAACAATGAAATAAGACGCTTGATGATATAAATATTCATAATGTACCTGCTCAAGGTCTAAAGAGGATCCATCTTTGGTCCAGTTAACAAACAGCATTGGAGGCTCAGCTTGAACCGGGCACTGGATGGTTCCCCCCTTGCCCGCGGGCAGATATGTCTCACGGGGCATCCGCACTACTCGTGCAGGATCTTAAGGAGACAATGAATCAGGCTGTAAATGCTATCATTCATTTATTGTTTTTTTTTTGGAGAAAACTATCAATGACATTTACAATGTCCTCACGTTTAACTTTGAGGTAGGCTGACGCGGAGGGTGGCGTCATTAGACCGTTGGTTGGTGTGCAGGTGTAATTCCCAGAATCCTCAGGGATCAGACCCGAAATGAGGAGGGTACCGTCCACAAGGATTTTAACACGTGATTTCAGAGTTCTTTAAATACAAACATTCAATACATGATTGGGCTACATTATTTTGAACAAGATGTAATAAATGACAAAATACTTATTTCCAAAACAATAACCATTTTCAATATTCAATAGTCAAAACTATTTACGTTTGTTATTTTTTAAAGAAATGACAACATTCGAGGTTTAATTAAACTATCATTACATAAATTAATAAAAAGCAAATAGACCAACCATAAAAAATAGCGGAGAAAAATAAGTGTAAAATTTGACAAACCAAAAGGATTAAACAGACCTCAAATCATAATATCGCCATAGCTCTACAATACAAATATAAAAAAAATTGTACCACAATATAAAATAATTTATATTTTGCTAAATTGCTAAAATATATACATAAGTACAAGGAGAAAATGATAAAATTCTTTGTAATTTGTCCAAAATGACAACATTTAATAAAAAGCATTTGATCAACTGGCATATTATAAACTCTCTACAATTGTCAATGAAAAGTAAAAACATGCTTTTTAAAAGAATGTTAATATTAATATATGAACACATCATATATAATATATATCACACATCTCTTCCGAAAAAGAAAATTGGGTTAAATTTGTTAAATACAATGAAAAAAACTTCCTGTCATTGATATCAACTCATCAATAACAAACAACTCAAATGACGGTACTAAACACTATGGAAAGTAAAATAGACAGGTCAGTTAAGATAACTTTCAAAATGATTCAAGCTGATTCATTATTCATGTTGGCCTGTAACATTAGGAGACTTACTCGATGTGATGGACGTTTTCAGCTTGTTTCCACCACTCATACGTGAGGTTAGCAGGATATGCTTCAGCCTGGCACTGCAGAACGGCATCCTGGGACATGTTCATGGTGGTGTCTTCAGGAGCAATGATGATAACTGGAGGACCTATTTGAAACGTGGAAGAAGTGTGAATGTATGAACACATGCAAGTAATTAGCTTTGATACATTTGGATTTTAGCAGGTTTTAGAGTCCGAGATACAGATTTAGTAAGATGATTTGCTTATTTCCTATTTGAGAAAAAAAAAGAACTGTGCTGCAGCAAAGGGACCAATAGGGGGCAGTGTTTGCTTGTGTCACAGCCTACAGTTTCTCAAATAGTTTCTATGGTTTGTTCTTAAACTGTATTCCATTAAAAGATGAATTTATTAATGACATATCACTGCTGTCCTTCAGAATCCTCGTATCTCCATATTTAGAGATTTTTAATTTATGTCATGAAAAGTAAAAAAGTTGGTTTTGCACATTTTAAACTCCTTGTCAACTCTGACAAAAGTTTTTAATCGTTTCAAAAGTAAAGTGTTTTTCAAATGTTTTGGAAGGACAGCGAAAATATATAAAAATTTTCATAAACTTCATCCCTTTTACAGACACGCTTCTGGTTTGTGCTACACACGTGGACAAGACGAGACGGGTCACTGACCTTTGACCTGCAGCCGAGTGGTGTGGGTTAGGTTCCCTTCAGGGTTGGACACGTGACACTTGTACATTCCAGCGGTTTCTCTCGTAACCTTGCTTAAAGACAAGGTTTCATTGACCACCTGTTGGAGAACATTAATAATTAAGATGTAGAAACATTCAGGGTTAAAACGTTAACAGCAAAAACGGAACTTTACCCTCATTTTCATTTCCTGTCCTGAAAAGGATTCTTCAGTCTTAAAATAATATGGTGGGACTATTTCTTAAGAATAACACTCATCGATGAATCGTGAACACCAGCAAATTCATTTAATAAACGAAACAGGTTTACTTTTGATCTCAAATATGCTTTCTGTTAATCGGCTGACGGATTCCTCTTTACCTCAAACGCATCATAGTCCTCAACAGAACTCCATGTGACGGTGGGTTTGGGGTTTCCGTGAGCATCGCAGCGGAGGGCGAGAGATTCACCCAACATGACCTCCAGGAACGCAGGAGGTGTTTTGATGAACACCGGAGGAGCTACAACACAGATTTCAATCATCAAAACCTCTCAGTGCAAACCGACTGTGTGTCTTGAAACCAATTGATTATAACTAAAGCAAATCCACTATAACACTAGACACGGTAAATTTCATCAAACAAAGTGGAATTTTCTCCAGTACTGATTTGGGTAACCAGTCCGAAAATCTCTACTCCGAAAGAAAAATAAGTGCAGGTTGACATCATGCGTTTCAGTGGGTGTTAACAATAACCTGAGTGTGATCCATGGGCTAAATTTTTTGCCATCGGTTGTTGCCATTATTTATTTAATTCAAACACACATTTCAATGATGTGTCACGATAATATCACTATGGTGAATTTCTTTGCCTAGTGATCATGAACGCCAATGATGCAAAGCAAAGAGACCTTTAAGACACGTTCGACTGCACACATCATTACACAATGACAGCTTACAAAACCTGTGCAACCAGACACTGTGTATATAATGGGTGTAAAACTGTGCAGAAACTCTAGAGAGATTCTATCGTCAGTAAAGCCGGTCTGAGGATTCACACACCAGTGGAGAAAGCATGTGTGTGTGTGTGTGAGTTTTTAGAAAGTGTGAATGTTATCATGTAGGTGTGATGGAGAGAGTTCAGTGTGGGCAGATGTCAAAAGATTGTAAGCAAAGCGTAAAAGCCCTTAATTTATATTCAATTGTTGATTTCACATGAAACCATCATCCATCTGAATACAGACTCAAAAATGATCAAAGATTGTGCCTCCATAAGCTTACAAGTGGCTTTTATCCGATGCTCAATTGTGGGTCATCCAGCATGAATGGAAAACATAACATCAGCTTTATAAAAGATTTTTATAGACCGTGCTATGAGATTTCAGCGTAATGTGACAATATATACGGCGTGTGCTATCCAAGCGCTTTAAAAAGTTTCCCGTGGTACCCGAGATGGAGAGGAAGTTCCAGGTGCCGTTCTGAAACTCATCTGTGGTTCTGTCCAGCAGAAGAATCCGACATTCAAACCAGCCTTCATCATCCAGAGTTAGTTTTTCCACCAGCAGACTCGCTCCACGACTGAGAGACACTCGACCTGAACGAAAACAGACCACAGGACCATTATTCCATGTAAACTTCTTCATGATGAAGACTGTAATACGCTGAAAGAAAATGCTGCACAGATGCAACATTACAGAACAGTCAAAAACATAACATTGATATTTTTGAGTATTATTTATATTATTAGTTAATGTTACAGTATTACAGTACAGTAGAAATGCACAACGCTGAAAACAGATCTCTCTATAATCCATGTGTACAGTGGCACAAACAATTTGGACACTCGCTGCAAACTGAGAAATTATTATATTTATCGTTCGTTTTCAATATTTTGTTATATAATGCAATGAAATTGATTTTCAAGTGTCTAAAATTCTGTCTGAATCGTCACCATCTATCTGCAACAATCTTCACAAAGCATCACATCCACATGAAAAGTCTTATAGCAGTATATGCGTTTATACTGAATTCAGGATGGGTGAGAGTTTTGAACAGGTGGGACACAGATTTGAAATTATGCAGAGATGTGAAACAACAGGTCAGATTACGGTTTACGTTACCTTCCTTAAAAGTAATAGAGTAGAACATGTGGTAATAAATGTTTCTGCTACATTGTTATAATGCTATGTGTTATATGTAGGGCATTGCTATGCACTTCCTCCAATTGGTATTTAGTACGTTAATATTGGGTGTCTATGGTGTTCCGGATCCACTTTTGGGTTGTTTTGATATTTTGGTCTCAATAAATGTTTTGGTCATTTTCTAAACTCCATGTTTGGGTAACAGTATTGCTGATACTTGACGTGGCAGAGAAGATTTGTGAAATGACCAATCTGATAAAGGGACAGTTCACCCAAAAATGGAAATTCTGCCAGTGTTTACTCCACTCTCAAGTTATTCCAAACCTCAATATATTTGGAGGAATGTTGGTAATTTTCAGTTCTGGGACATCATTAACTACTATCAGTAGGAAGAATTAAAATGGTAATCACAGGTGCTGTTGTTCAACAGAACAAAAAATATCCAATATTTTTTTATTCTACGGTAGTCAAGGATACCCCAGACAGACTGACACGCGCAGACAGACTGACACATGTAGACAAGAGACAGACAGAGAGGCAGACAGACAGACAGACAGCCATACAGACAGACAGAGACAAACAGATACGGACGCACACAGATGCAGACAAACTCAAAAACTAAAATGCACTCACACAGGCACATACACACACACACACACACACACAGTGACAGGTGCACTTGACTCAGTTATGTACTATAGTACACTGAACTCTTTGAAACAGGATATGTGTGTGTGCGTGTATGTGTTTGTCAGCACACTTTCATCTCCTCCAGCACATCCTTTCCTTTCATTCACATTTTCAATTTCCAGGGGTTGTAATTGATGACAGCAGATACACTTTTAGTGTGTGTGTGTGTGTTTTCTCCCAGCAGCCGTTGGGATTTGAAAGTAAGCAGTCTGTCGTGATGTGACACGCTCACCGCATAAAGTGCCAAAATCACACCGAGCCAATTTCATGCGGAAACGTTACAGCTGAGAAACACAACATAAACACACCTGTATCCTTTTATCATACTGTGGAGTGCCCCAGTAAGGCATGCAGGTGTCTACATGTCCCATAACTCCATCCTTCCTACGCTAATTTATATCTACTTGTTTAAGACCTATAACTCAAAGAGTAATGGCCAAAAGTGATGTCTGGAGGGCATATTTATAGTTCCTTTAAAGCTCCCTCATGTTAAAATAAAAACGTTAAAACACGAGGAACAGAATGAACAAAACACTAAAATTTGAAGGTATTTATGGGCTTAATTATTTGCCAAACTATAACGTATGAGAGAACATTGGTTTATTTTAACATCCAAAAAATAAATAGGAAATAAAAAATCTGACAGAAAATTAAGCAAACACTAGATATGGTCCTATGATTTATTCATATTTTGATGTTTGATGGTCCTCTGGGTCGCTCATTATTTGCTCATGTGCAGTGTAATTTTTTGCCAAACTTAAATTCTTCTCAAAGCTGAGTTCCAGCTTACACCCCAATTACGACTATGCGACATGCACTTTTAAAACGTCAAACATAAAGAACAGACAGGACAATGTACAAGACAACAAACAACCGATTCAGAGCTGATGTGCGTTAAAGATGTCCAAGAGAACATTGTTGAATGATGTTGCCACTAATAAAGTCTGTGTATATTAAAGAGAGGCCGGTCGCTCATGGGAGGATCCGTGTTTACTCTATCATTAAAAGACTCCTCTGATCTGGGGTCAGAAGAGGTGCATGGTTATTAAAGCAGGGGGGTAAGATACGCTCGGACAGCATGTGTAGTCAAACCTCAACACCAAATGCACGCCGTTCTGAGGGGTTGCCAGGGTGTTGCTATGGTGTCAGGAGATTGAAAGTATCTCTCAAGTGTGTTAGTCACATAATGAACATGAATAATTTCATGCAGCTAAAAATGATGCTATGCAAAAGTAGCAGCTGCATTCGAGCAAAAAAAAAGAAAATAACCAAATGGACCTTGTGCAGTCAATTAATCTTTAAACAAATGTATATGCTGATAAACACACACGGTGCGACTATCAACACTCGGCACACATGATGTGCTATCTTTGGGGAAACCGGCCCATTATTGGACACTTAACCCTTTCCCGCCACGGGCAATTCTCTCATCAATGGGAACAGAGAGAGCGGAGAATGCACCCGCTCCTCTTTTAACTCTCTCAGGTTGCCATAGCGATGAAACCAAGGGGTGGGAGTTTGGATTTGAATTCAGTTGCTGTAGAAACCCGATGGGCCAAAAACACAGCGAGGGAGGGACCGGTCGTGGGGTAACGTTTGTGCAAATGATTTTGAAAAATGACACATGGGAAAACATGTTTTTATTTGAGCCGGACAAAAGGGTTGAGGGAGAACCACATTGAATGAGAGAGAGAGAGAGTTGTTATTTGAACTGAGAGAATGGAGTGACAGATGCACGTTGGTTCGGGTTAAATCGTGGAGATTTGCATCTCTCTATAGCACCAGGCCATTAGAAATGTTGTAAATGTGACCAAAATAATTTGTTCACGAAATCTAATAGACATGCACTCATGGAGCAGATTTTCTTGAGTTATTTGGATGAATATTCGGGATCTCTACTGGAATGGGCTCTTAATGATCCCACAGCGCAAGTTATTGACGGACAAAAATCGAATTACTGTGGAAAATTTATCGCATGAACTCCAAAGGAAGGTTAGGAAGGTTCTTCTGGATCAATGAACAAACCCTCAACAGCCGATGGGCACTCCATGACCCCTGACCCTATCATTTTTCAGCAGACACGTTCATCATTCTACACGGGCCAACACTGACATAATGGTTGGTCACCGGGACTCCATCGACCAATCAGAGTTTGACAATTCCAGACATGCAAAGACAAAGAGATGGAGTCATTTTTTGTGCTTTCCTCTTCCTGTCCTTGGGGCTTTTATCTTTTTTTATTGCACTGCGTTCAACCCATCAATGACCTCCTCAACGTTATTGGCTCGCTGTCAGACATTCATCCGCCATTCTTTCTTTCCCTGTACATTTCATTCCTTTGTTGTCTTTCTGTACAGCTTTCTCGATAAAAACTGATGAATGGATGAGTCATGTCAAATATCTGACCAAGTCAACATAATTTCATCAGCTGTTTATTCTGGATACATTTTTTTCATTCACGCTACGGGCATGTAAAACACTTTTATTAAAAAGGTAACCATCTAGAACACCATAGCAACGGCATAGCAACATGATAAAAGGCCCACATCATCAACCACCCAGAAACCACACACAACAGGTCAACATAGTGGTATCACTTGATTTTCTTCATAAAATGTAAAGAGCTCAATGCAAAGTGGTGTCTTATGTTGATTCTGCCTCTTTTTAAAACAGCAATAATCCACTAAAGGTTGGCATGTTGTTAAAGGCACACATTTAACTACAGTAAATGCCAAAAGTGGCCACCGTTTGCTTCACCTTGGTAACACACAGCCTCAAACGGTGGTAAATTTGAGAGCTAAGAAAGCAATCACATGATGTCAACCCCGTCACTTCACACCCAAGGTGTTGTTCTGAAGCATCTATGTTATGTTCAGAATCATGTGCCAGACGTTTGACCGGCCCTCAAAGCTTCCGACCAACTCATGTGAGCAACGGTTCTTTCTCAGTGGGTGGCAGCAGAGTATACACCCTAGAAAAAAGTGTGCATACTTTACACTACTGTGTGCCACTCTTTAAATCATTTTCAGAGATGAGGCACAATGTGCTGGAATGAACCCTGGTTGGGTGAACTATGTGACTCTGCACTCGTAAAATTCAAGGTGCGATGCCATAGAAGAACCATTTTTTGGTTCCACAAACATTCAGTCAAAGGTTGTTTAAAGCACCATTTCTTTCTTACCATCTCTTTTGTGTAACAAAGATTTTTCTGATGTTAAAGGTTCTTTATGGAACCATTTAGAACAAAAAATTTCTTCTATGGCACCGTGAAACAACTTTTTTACACAACAATGCCTGTGAAAACGAAATCTATTTATGATAAGAAGTATCAATGTTCGATTTCAAGCATTCATTTCAATATGATTTTAATCTTTAACATGGCTTTACTCAGTCAATATTAAAGATTTCAAGATTATATTTTTGCAGAAAGTGTCAAACAATGTTTCAACCAAAGTTTTTTTTTTTTTTTATGAATTCAAATAAATTGTTTGTTTTTTTCCTTATTTTATCCAAAAAAAAATCATTTGAAAGAAAGAATGAGAAGAAATGCATCTTAACCCATTTTTGGGTAAAATATGGCTAAACCAAAAACCAAACCATAGGGTTTCAAGCAAGCTACAATGTTGTTGTTTCAACTAATGTTTGTATCCAACATGGACATTTTCTAAGTACATTTAACACAACAGTTGGGTTTGTCCATATTTGATACAACCATGGATTGAAAAAACCCACCATATTAAAGCGAACTGTTCTGTACTGGGCACACTTTACATATCTTTCAGACACATCTACTGATTACCTGCTTACAAACAACGTCTGAGAAATGTATTTCATCAATACACTGTTACTCTTATCTACCAGCAGGGGTTTCTTGGATCATGCTAACCAGCCAAACTCTGACCCACCCTAATATCATCACTCTCCCCATCTGGCCCCCCATTAAAAACTTCATGGAGGCACCACTGCTTGCGAAGCACTCCCAGCGGGTGCCCGCTTCCGCCATCCGGCTGTGTTAAGCAAACATTGGGCATGGCGTTTATTTTAGCCTAACCCTTTTCCTATCTGTTCTGCCCACTCTGGTCTTTTCCATCCCTGTGCGCTAAACTGAAGAGATAACCCATCTATTGTCTGAGGCCAGCGGAAAGCACATGTGATCGCTTTAGCTGCAACTCTCATCAGCGTTTAGTAATGTCTCAAAATATCCCACAGTACCTAGGGACAGAGAATAATTATATTGATGGATTATTTGGAGAAAGGCATTGAACATGTTTTTCTTTGTTCCACCCTGTTGAAGGATGACAGTGCCCTGCTGCATGATGGGATGTGTTTTGATTTGAATACAATCTGGGGGGGTCTGAACGGCTCCCCCCTATCAGCTTTTAACCCCCTTTCCCTCAAAACCCCCCGTTTCAACAGCTCCCCCACTATATTCACGTCTATGAATGGCTCTTTGTCGTGGGATACATTACAGTTAACGCTGCCCCTGTCGTTCCCTGTGTGAGAAACAGACACATATGACAATACTGCAGCTACAGGCATGGCCTTAAGACACAGATCAATAGAGCCGATTTTTACTGCCACCAATTTCAACCAGAAATTGCTAAATGACCAACATGGCTTATTGGGAGAGCCTTTAAATGGCCCTGGAGGACGATTAGGAATACATAACACTTATCCAGACGAGTGAGTCTGAGCTTTGGTATGTCTGAATGTCCACGTGGTGGTAAATTATCGCTTCGATATCGTTTAAAATCCATTTTAAAGTTTCCAGTTAAAATGTCTAAGTGTAATATCGATAACAAACACTACCAATTGTAAGGCCACATTTTTACCTTTTACTTTACTATGCATGGCAGTTAAAGAAATTAGCTTGAAGAAAGAAACGATTTTATAAATCAAGTTAAAACAACGTTAGGGCTGTAACATAGCCCTATAGAAAGTGAAAGTTATAGGTCGATGCAGATGGACAAGAGACAGGCGACACAGAGAAAGTGATGTTTTTCCTTCGGAAAGGATGAAACATGTTGGATACATTATTTTCAGTTTATTTATCATTTTAAAAAAACTTTTGTACGTTTTGTACGTTAAGTATTGTTTTGTACGATTTATAAGCTTTTTTTGCCATGGGGACTTCAACTTTTGACCTCACGGTGAAACGAGTCCCCATGAGTTGGTGTGTATTCAGTTTAGGTCCCCACCGGGATATAAAAACAAGGCACCCACACTCACTCACTATCACATACACACACAAAATTGGTTTTACAAAATTTACGCAACATCATTATTTTGCAAGAAACTACCCATCACATTTTTCTTCAATATCATGCAGCCCTAAAAATACTACTACTAATCATAAATATTAATAATAAATAACGTGTGTGTATATATATATTTAAAAATATACATAATTAGTTGTTTTATTATATGTATATGCTGTTTAAAATTTTAAATAAAAAAATATGTATTCAATTTTATAGATAAATATTTATATGTATATATATTTAGAACATTTGTTAGAATAATTAAAATGATGACAAAGCAATACACGAGCATCATTCTTTCAAATGTGCCATCAGGTGGTTTCACACAGAGCCATTGATTATTATTGGAACGTTCTGGTTGCGGCACACATCTGGTTTAGACTCCCCTCGTGCTTTTCCCTGTCAAAATCCTGCCCCTTTTAAAACATCTGATTTACTTTACCAAGACGCCCACCTCCTGTCAGGTGAACTCTTTCATTTGGCCTACCTGCATTTACAGGAAAATCCTAACCTGTCGACGGGAATCCAAGACATATCTTTGGCACAAAAACGGTCTGATGTGGTTCTTTGATGGCTTAGATTAAACGCTGGTCTTTGTTCAAAACAGTGCTTATTCACCTTAGACTCCTGAAACATGATATGCATAGTTTCCTTGCTCTTTTTTGCACTTGGTTAGTTCTTTGCTAGAAGATTAAAACTTCTCAGTCCGGGCAGAAAGACAGGTTTAACGTTAAACACACAAAGCCTTCGCGCTATGATTTTTCATTGTTTCCTTATTTGCCGATTAAACACTTCAAGTTTCCTAGACGTCAGGTGTGGAATGCAAGAAATGCGAAACCAAAACCAGCAGAAAACCAAAGCTCAGAGGTCACAAGGGTAAAGTGACGGCTCTTTTGAATAGGTCGAGCGATGAAAGAGATGGGAGGAGGGGCCCATGACATGAGGGGTCTAACCACTTTGTGGCTTTTTAGTGGAAGGAAAGTGCAACCTCGGTTTATTCACTATGGTGTGCCAGATAATAGAAAAAAAACTAACCTTGATTCGAATCACAGGTAAAATCGATTCCATTCATCTATACGTTCAATTTTGGTTGTAAGGTTCCAAAATCTCTCACAAAGATTTCATATTAACTGAATCTCTCCATCTTAAATCAATAAAAGAGTAAATCATCATTGTGTGCACTTGCACATATGATCAGATCAAATGTTCCTCTTAGAGACGCTCTAAACAAAGAAGAGAAATGAGACATGTCATCTGACAAAGAAAGAGACGCCTGATGAGGTCTCGCGGCATTATCATAACTACTCTCTCTAATTTACTCATAAGGAAACATTTGATCAGCTCTTCTTAAACTAACTGCTCCTGACAGCCCGAGGCGAACCTACGAGATCACGATGCTGATCTCTATCCATCAAATCATAAAGACAAAAGTTAAATTCAACAACATACGACATTCAAAAAGCATTCAAGTTCTGTGACGGATGCTTGATAGAAACAGAATCATTATACAGCAGAAAATAATGTAGGAATCAGGATTCTACAACGTAATAATCATTTTGGGGTATAATATATTTAACAGGAGAAATGCAAACACACAATGTTCATATAAGCCTTAGGGATCTAAGCAAAACCATAACACTAAGAAACAAACTTTAGATGTTGTTTTAATAATTATACTTCTAAACAATCATTCTATGTAAAAGCCCATGAGCTGATTCGCATGAGTTACTGAGGTATTTATTCATGAGCGGGTTTGTGTTTCACAACATCCAAGCCCTGAACACATGTACTGATGCAACAGGAGCAATGAATCTCGAGGCCCATATTAAAAATCAGAGATCTCTTTAATATTTAAATTTTTCGACTAGAATACTAAATAGAGAGCAAATACAAACTTTTTCTCAAGTCTCATCTGTGTCTCCTGAGAAAAAGAGTGTACAAATGTGTTCAAGGGTTTAAGAAGAGATGACAACATGTTTTAAACTGAGCTCAGATTTGTCAAGTCTGCCATCAAAAGACAATATTTCTCAAACAATTCACATAGAATTGACAGAAATCAAGATTATTTTACATCTACATTCACCGATTATCTCACTTCTTTCTATGTCTGTTTCTCCAAAGCAATTTTATCAGAAGCATCTGAGACCAAGTCAATACTCAACTGAAACCCAATTGAGCTCAATCAAATCTGCAGAGATAAAAAAAAGAGCAAATTTTCTGTTGGTGCAACTGTAACCGGCCAAGAATTCAACAGCTCTCATGCTAATCTGAAACTGAGCAAATATCTAATCGTGTGACTGTGATAGCGGCGACTGGTAACAGTCTCGGATGCAGACATCTAAAGAGGCCGGTTGTCATGACGTTGGGTGGGCTGCAACATCCAAACCAAACACGTCAACAAGAGGTCACACGAACACATCAGTTATTTTAGTATGATTATGGTGCAATATTCATCAGTGCAAATTGTTCCAAATTCGAAAAGTATTAACACTAATATGTATTCAGGTCATGACAAAACATCTTTGTTATTAAAAGTCTCGAGAAGAAAATGCCACATGAGCACATTTTTGATGAAAACAGACAAACGCGTTTGTGTTGTAGCAGGATCATGTTTAAAAATGTGAGGTCTGGTTTCATCTCATCTTACATAAATAAAAATACATAAGATTATGTGATACACTTAGTCTGCCATCACTGTTCCTTCTACCCCTGTTCTTTCCTTCAGACTATGTGATGCAATTGTTTGTTATTTTATCAAAACATGATTCATTATCCAAACAAATGTTAATTGATTCTGCATCAGTTTCCTTTTCATGTGCGGACTGACAGCGAGGGGCTCATGTGTAAAACAACCATCTCTACTGACATTCACATCACATCCCACTGGGACAACATGGACATTTTCAAAACCTGTTCAAGCGTACCAGACCCCTTCCACACCAGAACCGACAACATCCTTACAAAAAGAACAGAGGCCATGCGACCGTACGGAGCGTTATTTTAGTATGAAGAAGCTGTTTTTTTTGTTTTGCCTAAACCATTCTACAAGTATTCCAACTGAAAAACAATGTTGCGTCTTATTAGGTCAAACCCCCAGAATCCCCGCCCATACACACGGCCCCTGAGCAACCTGCCGCAGTTTAGCACTGTTCTCTAATCCAGGGTCCCGCTCAATACCCACCCCCCCACCCCCAGGAGCCGTTACGTCTGCTCTCCCTCCTTTCCTTTTGCATCCATTAAAAGTGCGCCCCGTCTCCACACACACACAAACATAATTACAGGCCTCTTGTTTTGGTGGGTCATTTATATGGGGATATTCGTTTAACAACACAACGCCCTCCCCCATTCAATACATTCCAGAGCGCGACCCCTCCTTCACAAGCACCGGGGTAAACGGCCGCATTACCCCGGGAAGCACCTCTCCGCCAATGAGTGAAGCACCCAAAAGTTGTTTCGAAGGAGCTCTTGCCGAATTGCCTGGGAAATGCGCACCTTTTAGAGAAACAACAACCGGAAATATCACAGTCTATTGAGAGTGACCCCCGTCGTCTAAACAAGTGGCCGTAAAACACAAAAGCACTTTAAAAGCAGCCGATGGTCTCTTTCAGCAATCGCAATAAACTTTGGAAAGCGCTCGATAGCACAGGCCTCACAGATTTTACTGTCTCCTGCAGGATTAAAAGGCTATACGGGCAGAACTCCGTGTCCCTCCGGCGCTCTCTCACCATCATCGTCTTAATGGAAAAGTGATTTATGTTCCGCCAGCGCTCACCTCTGTAGTTCGGATGCACTCGTGGCGTGTACCCGCCGAATTTAATGAGGACGGGGACATTATATCCCAGCCGGACCCACTCCACCACATACAACGGGAAGAGATTCGGGGTGGTGGCCCCTTCTGACGGAGGTGTCAGGCTGCATCCCAGCTCGGCAAAACCCCCGACTCTTCCCTGGACCACCGATTCGGCGCTCAGAGAGGGACCTGAGGGATATAAAGATAAACTTGTGAGCTTTTTCCTGTTCAATAAAACACAAGCACGGATTTCCAGACATCACAGCTGGTTAATGAAGGACACTTTTTAATAAAGAAGCCTGGTCACGCATTGCATTAAAACACAACATGTGCAGGTGGCCACGGGCATTGTTATGACAAAGATACGATAAAACTCTTTTGACCAACATTTGACACACAATTCCTCTATAAACGTGAGATCATTTCATTTACAAAAATCACGAGGAATGCTGGGACAACAGCCAACGGGAGAAAGTGAGACAGAAAATGAGCGTGACCGAGGAAAAACACGACACAAAAGACAAGCTGGAGAATGATGTCACACACGCTAAATGGGGATTAAAGGTTGAGATTAAGGGGGGGATGCAGGGAAGATGTCATGCATGTTAATGAACATACAGCATATTAACATGTTGGACGGCACAGTCTGTTTTCAGATGGATTGTGTAACTCTCTTTCGTCCAGCATCCCCCAACGGGACAGTTTGGGGTCAGACACAGAGCCCCGTTTAAGTGAATCTCATGAATAAATTTGGGAATCAAACCACACCCCAAAATCCTCAGTACAGTAAAAAAACATCAGATTCTTACTAACGTACTCCAAATATAAAACAAACCATACATGATGTATGTTTCCACTTGAATTTCACAAATGTACTTTATGATTTTAATAACGTATCACTTGTTTGATTGGGAGGAAGAAATAAACACAATGCAAATAATATTAATGCCCCCAAAAATACAATGTTAGATCCCTTTTGTTTTGGGGCGGCACGCACTCCTCGAGACGGAGGTGGTCTATGCACCTCATCTGGGATTAGAGATAATCTCTGGAAGATGAAGGTCTCTGATAGAACCAGAAATGCAAAAGCTCCCAAATCGCCCTCCCTCTAACCCAAGACCCCCCGAGGCACACACATGGCCAGAAACCTTGAAGAATCACATCCCTGACAAAAGCTTGCCTTGACAGAAGGGAAATCTAAATCCCAGACGGATCTTAATCCAGATTTGCAGATTTCATTTTTGGCAGGGATATGATTCCCTTTCCCCCAAATGGTTGTGATGTTTCCCCCAAATACCCACACACCCCTCCATGACCGCTCTCACTGGCCAGACCGTGTGCCATAAGGTGCATAAAGGTTCATGTGTTTATTAATGAAGCAGATTTACCCCCCTTTACCCAAACGTGTCCTGAGATTAAACAGAGCTGCACCAAACCCCTGGTGGGATGTCTGTAACTAATGCACACTCAAATCACTTGCACTATTGTATAGTCTATATTGTTATCTGCTCATAACCTCCTGTACACTAATGTTCCCAGTAGATAGCCTTCTGTATATATTTTTCATAGTACAATACCGATTGTCATATTTTCATAGTACATGCCCATCGTAAATTATTTTCCTAATATTGTATTCTGTATTTATTCACACTGTATATCTGCACTTGCTAATTGCACTTCTGGTTAGACCTAAACTACATTTCGTTACACTGTACTTGTATATGTGTAATGACAATAAAGTTGAATCTAATCTAATCTAAAAAAATGCTGGTGGTACCAAAATAATCAACAAATGAGATAAACAGAGACACCACAGGTTGGGTTTGGTGGAGAGGTAAGAAGTTCAAGCAGCAAAGGAGAGCACGGAGAGAAAGAAAACAGGTCACAAATGGAGAGACAACAGGGTGATTGACATGAGACGACAAATGTTAAAAGAACATTTGCAGTGAACACAAGCACATACAATCGTAGCATCATAATAACGACATCAAAAAAGAAATAAAATCCAAAACCTGAAGAATAAAATCATTAATTAAAACAAAGGCAAAAAGATTTTCATGGTTAATGACAAAGTGAACATAAAAAATGCTTATATAACCAGTCTAGAAAAAAACTTAAAATGTTTTTGTGGTTTTAAGAAAGATACCACATGCATACCAAACAAAACATTTCAGATGAACAATTTGTTTGTTAGGTTTTAATGATTTCACATTAGATGTCATGATCTACACCTGTGGTTACTGCATCTCAAATAAAAATTAACCTGACTACAAATAAAACAAAAAACATGGTCGCTACTTTCCTATAATAAAGGCATGGTTAAGGGAGGTCTCAAGTCACAGCAAACTTGGCTCAGAAAAGTTTAATTAGTTGCAGGGAAAGCTCCATATGTCTTTATTTATTAAAATATAATAACATACTTTTTGAGGTCGCTGCAATTTGGAGGCATGAGCTGTGAAGAAGAACTACGAAGAAATACTTACAGAGTACACAGAGAGCGATGACAATGGTGACATTCAGAAACCCGAGTCTCTTCTTTACCATGGTAAACAGTCACATACCATCACACATACCCCACCTGAAACACAAAGACACACACAGGTCACTCGAGAACTCTCTGCCAACACTTAACAAAAGATAAGATAACACAAAGAATGTTTCCTGGATCAACGTTGTTTTACTTAACACAACTCATCTTGCACTTTACTGTTTATACTTGAGATTATCAAATTATAAGATTCACTTCCTCATACACCGGCCGCAGGAAATAATAATCAGGTTTTTCATTCTATTTATTTTGCAGGTACTCGGCACATGTTTCGTACTGCATATATTATAATGACTCAACAAATATATGTCTATATAGATTTTGCAATGTTTTTTTCAGCGGATAAAATCTAACCCAGTGGTTCTCAACAGGGGGGCCGTGACCCACAAAGGGGCCCCGCTGAAATACATAAAATAAACATAAAATAAACATATAAATATATTTTTTTAAAGATAAAAATGTAAAAATGTTGAGTTTATGCGAGCGGGAGGGGGGCCTTTGAATCTTGAAATATAAATATGAACATCTCTTATGTCTCGTTTAAGCAAGCCGTGCAGTTACCCTTGTCATGTTGGAAGTTTTATAGTGATAACCTTTTTAACCTTTTAAAACACAGTTATTCCATTTGGACAAACTTCAGAGCACATGCCATCATAACTTCTCCATATCATTGTGAACATCATCTCCCGTCAGTGACCCAGAAACCGCACACATTCGTGACTCACAGCAATAAACTCTCTTCAGTATTGTGGAGGGGTTTGAAAAGAAAGCAAGGGTTCATTAAGAAGAACACAAGGAGACATCCCATAATCTGACTGCGTACCTGAAATCCCCCCCAACCACGTCAATCTATTCATTATATTACAGTGAGTAAATGAAAGCAGAGGAGGATATTTGAACATTGTGCAAATGTGTTTTTTTTCTGCGTACATTTGTCTAAAGTAACAAAAACAGACACAAACACATACAGTATATGCTTCTTTTTCACACAAAAAATGGACCTGGGATGCGTGAGCAGAAAATCTTGCACAAACATGTCAACACTGTGATCGTAAAAGCAGATGAGGGAAATAAATCCATCAACAAAGTCATATCTCATCACGGCAATAGAAAAGTACAGTCTCTGAACAACCACAAGTATGAAATAAACCACATTTAGGGACTCCATTTGAAAGCCAAATTGTGCATTTTTTTGACAGGTACAATATTTCCTCCCAACCAAGCTTAAGAGACTGTAGACAAATAAAGCTTTTTGAAGGTAGATTCCTAAAATGAACAATTAGTTTGTTATCCAACCAATAAAATAAATATTTTTGCCATCCAATTGGTGCTGCCTAAAATCATTTCACCTTTAATCCCAGGCTTCATTAATAACACAAACTAAGGTAAGTATTTACTTCATGCTAACACAATTACAAACAAAACAGAGTAAGAGATAAAACCAAGAGAGATATCAACACATTCTTTTGTACACAATCGAATGTTCCTGGAGGGCAAAATCGCAATATTGTATTTGAAATAAACAAATTATCCTTTGATATTTAAGGCCCTTGAGACCAAAAAGAGCAGTGCTCCAGCCCGTAATCTGACAACAATCAGACCTCTGTGGAAATACACCTGAGTTGATGGCATCTTGTTAACAAAAACCATGAATTCTCAGAAACAGTGAACAATCCAAGATCTAATCCTGTTAGTTCTCAAAGATAAAATAAGAAAAGTATATTCAGTCCGCCCAAGATCAAATTCCCTGTTGTAAAATATTGCTTTTGTGATGACAAAGCAAAAGCATACACTAAATTTGTAAAACTTCAGTAATGTTTTCAGCCAGGGGGTTGCTATCTGGTGTAAGACTTAGATTTACTGAGCTGACCAAACTACTAAACCAAAGAATAAGCAAGCACCACCAATAAGACTTTTGCCCCTCTGAGATCTATAGCATCCTAGTGGGGAAAACAATTATAAAATAAACTAGTTAGTTTCTAGCCAAACCAGGTATGAACTTATGCAGGGTATGAAAGTGGCTTCAGAGTCATGTGAGTGCATGTGCCACGTCGTAGAAGTCATAATCCCATGGCCCCAGCCATTTAATCCAGTATAATGCATCTGTTCTAAAGTCAGCCCATAATTTGCTTGAATAAAAGCCTCACACAGGTTTGGGACAGCGGGAACTGATCCTAAATCAGTTCTTGTGAGGTGCCAGAAGAGGGACAGGGTATTGTGTCCCTCTGCGTGGAGTCTCTGAGCAGGCAAGCTGTTGAACAAGGACTCCTTGTAAAAGTGTCTTTCAAAGAGAGAAGAGCCTGCGACCAGCACACGCAGAGAACTACAGACACCAAGAAAAAACACTCTGACAGGAGGGTTTAGAAAAGAGATTTTATGCCCCGTAAGGCTCCAGGTGTGTCCCATTCTGCCTGAAAGGTGACACAACAAGAGTCAAGAAAACAACATTTTCTATGTTCTTACAAACATCACAGTTAGCAACAAGACGTCTTGATGGGCTCTACACGCAAGATTTGGCAAAACCACTTCAGTTGTTAGGACATTCGAGTCAAACTGTAAAGCCTAACAAATGTTTGACCCTGAACTTCACCAGCTATAAAAGAGAACAAGGGTTTGAATCACAGGTGCCTCTACTTAACCTGACAATTAATGCAGCTGAAAAAATCTTTAAAATGTCCTAAAGATCTAGTTGCGTCCCAAATGACATACTATACACTGTGCACTTACACTATGGACTCAACCATCTAGTGTGTATGAATTTAAGAAGAGCAGTATCAATCTATATGGAATCCTAAACAGTTTTAGACTAACTGATGCAAGTATAAATGCGTACAGTGTCCGAGACGAGGGCAGATAACGTCAATCTCACAACACAATGCATGTCAATAAAGATCGATTTGTACATCATACATTTAATGTGATTTTTATCTGTTTTGCTCAGCATGACTTCAGTCAGCATTAAATTGAAGCGTAAATACTACAGGAGAACTTTGCTCGGGCAGCGTCTGATAGCTCCGCCTCCCTTCCGTCACGTTAGCGAAACTGCGACCGTTGAGTGCATGAAGTGTCCAAAGTTCCACACGTCATATTTTTGGTTGAATGAGTGCATCATCCGGGTACTTAAAGTGCACTTATTTTTTGCACTACTCGTAACATTCATATTACAAAACCGTGTAGAATAGTGCATAAGTGCGCGATCCGGAACGCAACTTATGACAATATTTCATGCCTTGCTCTGTTAACCTTACAGGCAGCAACAGGATAAATAAATAATGGTTTTCCATTTGATGCATGCACAGATCACAGGAAAACCTCGACCTGAATTATACTCAAAATGTGTGGGACATCAAAAACAGTCCATCCAAAATGTAACTATATGCTTAATACTGAATACAAACTAAAGATTGTTTTATCCAGGCATTCAACATTTTAACATATTCAGTTGACCCTCTCTCCGAATAAGCCTATATAAGAATAAATCTCCGAAAGACAAAATACCTAAAGCAGATGCCTAAGACAGGTTATAAGGTGAAGAGAGGTCTCATGACCCACAGGTTCTTTAAGGCTCTGATCGCTGATCTTTGACTGGCAAGGCCGCCCTACACCACAAGCTACAGGCACGTTGTCTTAGAGGAAAACAACTGTATCACCACTTACGGTCTCATGCCAACCTATCCAAACTGTTTAAGATCAGTACCATCTGTTACTGACCTAAATGTGCCAAATTGGACCAGGTTCAGGTGATAATGAGGGATCTCAGACACCAAGAGAGATTCATGATCACGTTTGGTTGTTAAAAAATGGCAAATTAAACCAAAATGTTACTAAAACAAAACGTTAATAAGCGTTCTGATGATGTTATTAATAAATACCCCATTCTACACGAGTAAACGGTCAAGATCCATTCAGTTTGTCGTGTCTACAATTGATTTAACACTAAGGTTGCACATACAAGTAAGTACTTTGACTAAAGCTGTTTGCTGGGATGCATGCCATTTTGATCGCATTAAAGGCAAAGTGCTCTGTTTGTGGCCTGTTACTCTGTGATGTTTAGCTTTATACGTAAACATTTTTTATCGTATCGCCGTTTCGTCTAGACGAACAAGTCCCCAGTGCACATGTCGTCTTTTCAGTTTTTGGTGCATCTCTGTTGCAGAATTAGCGCCAGCTGATTTTGCAAGTATACTACATCGGTTTTGTTTACGCAACATGTCTTGAGGACGCCGTGTTAATTACGGAATTAAAAGGAAAAAGAAGATTGGATGGGGAAAAGCTTTGGCTTCTGGCTTGGATGTGGATTTATATACTCCAAGTGTTAATATGACGGGTTTCTTTATCAACGCAATTCCCAGAATACCTTTTAGAGTATTGTTGTTGAACCAGGAGACTTAAACAAGAGTTTGCAGTGTCTTTGCCTGAAGACATGAAACCATAAAAATCCAAGTTTTCTCATGCATTAAGGATATAACATTTGAACCCACACAAAAATGCACATGTAACTAGGGATGCAACGATTCACCGTGAGCAGGTTGAAAATCGATTATAATACATGATGATTCAAGTCGGTTAAGACGTTAAAAGAATCGTAAATAATAATTATGCAGCATTACAGAAATAATAAAAGGGTAATTGTTCATCTTTAAATTAGCCTCAACTCATTCTGTAAAAAACTTGTGAATAAAATTGCATTGCGAGATCAGAATCGTGAATCGCATCCTTAACTGAGTGAATCGTTACATACCCACATGTACCAACTTCTAATACAACTTTTAGAAACAGCTAATCGTATTCATTCATCTACAAACTACATTTTATCCAAAGCGACTTGCATTACACCATACATTTGTATAAGAGTATGTGCAATCCCTGGGATTGAAAGCACAAACTTGGCGTTGCTAGCGCTATACCACCGAGCAACAGGAAAGCTGTTGTGTAAATTATGTGTAACAATTTGAGCAAAAGACTGGGAGATCAGGAGATTCTTGTTACACATTTATTGCAATTGGAAAGTAAGGTAACAAAATTATGTTGCCTCTGTATGCTCTGGAATAAAGAGGTACATGTGGTACACCTGCTCTTTACCGCAGTAACTGACAGACCAATAAACAGCGTTTTTACTCTACAGTTTATCTGAGAAGATCCAAACTGCAATAGGGTGTCAGCACAGGCCAGGGTCAGAAGAACAGAACAGAAAAAACCAACGGCCCCAACAAGTATCATAATTGTGGCTTTCTCTGCGGGTGTGCCACTTATGTAAATATTACATATGAACAGATTTAAGCTATGGAATTCAACAACCACACACATTTCTGTAAGCCAATTTTAATCATTTAACAACAAGCGAGACTAAAACCTGACATGGGTTTTTTAAAAGCTGCAGGGTGGTGGAATGAATGTGCTGTAGTCTAGCTGAAAGTCAACTGGAAGAGCCGTCAAAGCAATTGTTCAGTTGCTTTGATGATGAACATAGACAGGTCAGCGTCTCTATTGGATGCTGGTGTGTCCTTCAGGCTACAATATCAAGCTACATTGAGTTCCTTGATTTTATTGAAACTCTGCACATTGAAATCACACACTACTGTAAATGCTGGGATAAACACCAACTCTCTGTCTAGGTAATAAGGTCATGAGATCTTTAGAAGCCCCGAGGATAAGTCTATCCTGATCATCCTGACACAACGCAATCATGGGTAATGTAAGATAGGAGAAACCAGGCACAACACAAATTATAATGTAAACCAGCTAGTGCCTGCGTTCAGGGAGGTACAATCCAACCAGCTTAATTTTATGCATAATTTAAAGTATTTAAACTACAATGAAAAGAACTAGTCAGATGCATTATTCTAGTTTCACAACTTCAGAAACACAATAAAGGATTGCAGGAAATCTGATGGGAATTCGTAACCATTTTATGAGGCGGCTATTTTATAAGAATTCGTAGAAGGAGCATGGTACCAAAATGTACAATTGTTGGAAAAACAGTGAAACCCCACTCCTAAACCAAACCATCACTTGCTTTAAAGCTTATTGTGAAAAATACTTGAATATCATTAACAGATTTCAGGTTATACTACACAGGCCTGTGATCCGAGCAAAGTTCTTGCATACGGAAACCCTTTACAGAATGCAAACGAATAATACATTTCTGAACATAAACTTTGTTCAAATCCTCAACCTTAAGTTTGAGCTAAACTAATAGTAAGGCCTATAAAGTACGCAATGCCAAACTCGAATAAGACAAGTCGTACATGAGCATGTACGGTGTGTCAAAGCCGTTGAGTTATGAAAAGCACATTGTGCATGTGTGCGGCTGGATTAGAGAGTCCATGACAAAACAGAACGAGAACAATGAAAGACAAAAGACTGGAGATGTCTGCGACCGTACGATGTATCTGTGCTTCCTGTAACGCGATCTTTGATCTCACAACAGCTGTGTGTGTATCACAACACGCTCTTTAATGTGGGTCAATAATACCTGCTTAAACACAGTTCAAGAATGCAAGACTGCGAGCAGAAGGCCGGACAGTAAAGCCGCATTGACCCTCATCCGTGACTTTGTTCCAGGTTAAGCCATTCATTTTGACATTGTTAGGCATGTCCCGATGACCAGAGAATACCACAAACTAATCCAGGCAGGACAGGTTAAACGGCTTTAAAATGAGCCAGACGCAGAATGCACGTGTTTGGCAAACAATAACCGTGAAGACAGCTCTTTAATTCATTGTAGGCCTGTATTTGCAGAGCTGGAGTCGGACCCGCTCTTATCTGGAATATCGCTTGTGCCGTCTCTTCACAACTATAAATGTCAATCAAACACAGGGAACAAAGATTAAATACTATTTGGTATTGCGAAACATGTCATTAAAACACAAATATTGCCGGAATGATGTATTGCACTAAAACAAAGGTTATGTCAAAATGTCATAATGAGCTGAATTCCACTAGGAAACAATAAATGTTCATCTTTTGACTTTTGTCCATTACACTTGGTACAAAAATGAGTTTATGGAAAGCCACTTGATTCACTTTAGTTGAGGCAGGTGTAAGTGTTTGGTCAGGTCACGTGTCTAAGTGTTTGTATACAGCATGTGTTCCTCATTGTTCTCAGTAGAAACAGTGATTTTCGAGCGTGCAAACACCTGCCTTTGAGATTTAATGCAAGAGAGAACAACAACAAAAATTAAATAAGGATCAAGGGTTTTACAACAACCTCTTAATTTAAACAGAAACGATCAAAGCTGTGACTGGACTGAATAATGAATTATGTATGTTGACAGAATAACATCTGCTGGCACAACGACTGCAATATGGCTACTTGTGTATGCATGCATGCAACACCCATGCACATTAACACACACATAGATTTATGCATACATTAAACACGTGTGTGTGTGTGTTTCTGTTACCTTTCTGAGGTACTTTACTGATGATGATAAAACAGTCACTCCATCGACGGGATTATGTTTTACTTCCAACTCCTAACGTTTAGTAAAACACATAAAACACCTCAGAATCCTCTCGAAGGATCTATTGATAAAACCAAATGTATCATGTGCGCGTCTCCTCACGAGAGTTTCGCCGTTACGAATCCAGCGCGTGCTGAAACTTTTCTTTCTTTAGAGAGAACCGGGTTTGTTCTTTTCACGGGACAAATTCAGACCTCTTCGACCGTCAGCCTCAGAAAACACAAATCCCGTGAACTGGTTTCTGTATGAAACATGCGTATCTTAAACGCCGTTAGAGCTCCGCGTCGAAGTGAAGATCCTCGTGCGCGCCGTTTCCCGCGGTCTCGTGCGCTTTAAATTTGCTGAGGGTTAGAGGTTCGAGTCCAGAGAACTTTTGCTGTTACTGACTTCATCCATCAGCGTTAAAAACAGAGAGAGAAACATTGTGAAACTACTCATTCACTCACTGATGGACTATCACAGCAAACACACACCTCTCTCTCTCGCTCTCTCTCGCTCTCTCTCTCTCGCTCTCTCTCGCTCTCTCTCTCCTTGGCTGGATTAGCTGGACGTCAACATTCAAGTTTTCGTTCTGCAAATTTGAACACTTTTTGTTTAGTGTTGTAGTATTAAACAAGGTGTTTTAAAAAGTAAAAAAGCCTTCATTTCTTTAATAAAATATGTATTTAAAATGTTTAAAATTTGTAAAATGTATTTGAACTAATAGTTTACCTGCTGCATTTGAAATGCTTTCGAGACACACTCAATTAAAATATAGAAAATACTGTTTTATGAGAAGATTTTCATCGTTATCATCATCTTCATCTCTCTCTTTTCTTCTGGGCGTTTTGAGTAAGACAACATTATGTACTTTATGAGACCCCAAAAATTGCTTTATTATTTTATTTGTGGCTCACACAACATACAGGAATTTGTGTTAAAAAAAGATATGTAAAGTTACAATTTAAATTAATGTTTTTAATTAATTATGTATTTTTTAAATATGCTGAAGCGCTTGATAATAGAAATTTGAAATGGTTTTAAAACAGGAATATAGTTATGAAAAGTTGTTTATTTCATCGATAGAAACACTTTTAGACAAATTTTTTCTTTAAGCTTTCTTTTTTACTTTATACAGCAAATTCAGTTTGCAATTCAATTTACCCCAAATAAAAAATATATATCGGATATATATATATATATATACAACTCTTTAAAAAAAAACCTGTAAATGGTTTTATGAAGTAAATATTGATTTGATTTTTGTGCGTCAATTCATTCAACGGCCACACGGGGGCCACACAACTCCAAAATTGACTCGAGTTCTCTTAAACGTCACATAGATTGACTCTGAAGTTTCCAAAACCACACAATCATGAAACAAACCACTCTATGATTTACAGCAAACTATTTCACCAGAGAATTTCCTTCAGTGGGGAAATTCACATCATGGAAAATAATTACGATCCAGTGGCACGACATTTCACATTGTGGGGATGCGACTCACATCATACCCTGGTCTGCGATTAATTTAAGAAAATGACAAACATGAACCACTTCTGCTTTAGATTTAAAGAAACCACAGGACCGATTGTGCCAAGTGTATTTGTTTAATAGTACACAACAGCAACAGTTGATTTCTACAGCTTGCTTTGAAGCATCGATCTGTTCAGACTGATCCGTAAAAAAACAAAACCCAGAGATTTATAGCAACCTTGACCTGAAAATAATTTTCTGTTAAATACATCAAGAGTTTATTTTGCACCAGTTACTCACTACAGAATACTAATGTAGCAGTGACCTCTGAAGATGAATTCTCTCTGATATAAAATGCTTTTTATTACATGAATAATCATACCGCTTAATGAATGCAAACTACATTCTCAGTCTATGAAGTTGAAATAAAAAGTCATTTGAATTCAGCACACATCAACAGCAGACAGGTGCGTCCCGCTGCATCTAAACCAGGCTCAAATCTCTGACTCCGTGCCCCGCTGTCATCAGTCATCAAAGTCTGGGATGTCATCGTAGGAGTAACCTCGGTAACCCTTGGAAGCATAGTAGGCGATGCGCAGGTGGTAAAATCCAGGGAGGAAAACAAGGATTCCGATGATCAGAACGGGGATGGTGCGATCGCGGTGCTGGGAGTAATAAGAAAGACACAAATGTGAAGTGCATGTGAGGCTCCTGCACAGCTCATAAAGCAAACCACATCTTTTTAATTTCAGACGTGTATAACCTTCGTTTTTCTGCTGAACACAGAAGATATTTTGAAGAATGTCAGAAATCAAACATTGCCCACCATTCACTTTTCACACTCATTCCTCAAAATATCTTGTTAAGTTTTTAAATAGAATTCCCGAGTTTCCATGTAGCTGAACACCTAGCCAAGTAAATACAAATACCTCACAGTAAAAGACAGACTTGGTTGTGTTCTAGATGGGAAAATATATACTACTGTCAAGCGTTATTTTTGGGACTAGGTCATGAAATAGGGCAGACTGAGGGGGGTGGGGGTATCCTAAAAGCTCCATTACCAAATCTGAACACTTTATGGGGATAAACCCATGCGTCAGGTGTGCGCACAGCAGGGGGTAATCTCAATCTCCTGCCACTTCATAAAGTTTGAGATCCCACATTTGGTGAAGTAATCCTAAATCAACACATTTAAAATGAACAAATAGGATTTAAAATTAATTTAGGTTGCGTTCAGGATTCCCACACATTTTAACCAACGACACAGAGTTTTCTATTTTTCAATTATAAGTAGATTAGGATCTAACATGCACACAAAGGTTATCAAAAACCTAAGAAGATTTTTGGTGTCTGTAGTGCTTGGAACTTCACATAAAACCAGCTGACAATGTCACCAGAAGGTTGTTTTTCAAAACACACTACATGAACGTACACTGGACTGTGTGAACACAAATCACACCTCAACAGACAGATAACAGTGACATGATCTCAAAAACGCCAGATCATGAAAGAAAAACTTAAAACGTGGTATGACACTCACATCGTTCACTTCGAAGTATCCTGCTAACAGGAGAGAGCCGATGATGATCAGTATGGTGCCGATGAGGAAGAGGCCTGTTGCCAGGGCGATGGCTTTATAAGGGACTTTAGGTGGGCTCCTCTTAAACTAAGAAAAGAGAAATAACTTGCACATTGTCTAATAGACAAATTGACAGACAGACACACAGACGAGCATACAGACGAAATAATTTCAGAATTGATTAGAGAAGCACAGAGCAATGTGCACTAGAAAAAAGCTCTAAAACTTTGATAAGAGACAGACAGACAGGCATACTAATGATTCTCTGAAATGGATTCATATTAAAATGAATTAGACTCAAGTGCATTAAAAGCCTCCATCTCTCTCTCTCTCTCTCTCTCTCTCTCTCACCTGGAGATCAATGTATCCATCATCATCGCTCGCCAGTTTGGAGTATCTCACCCCAGAGTTCGTCATGTTTCGAGGTGCCATCTTTCCTCCTGAGTTCATATTACAAGCACTTGTCAGACTAGTCACTAGTCTATAACATCTATTCAGACACAGAAATGATGTTCAACGTACCAATTTTATGAAAAGATATTATGAATCTGTTTTCTTTAACTGTTTTGCATCCTAAATTACCTTGATCCTGAAGAATCTTCGTCAATTTCACACGACGTAGTAACAAGGGAATTGTTTTGTACGTGCCTTAAAATCAATGGAGTCACTCAAAACTAAAATGTCACGTTCATGTCATTTTTCGACTGCCTTTGATAGAAGCGAACTACGTTTGTGTTTACAACGCGAACGCTTCCGGGTTTGAAATCACGCACGCGCCCTCTGCGTCAGTCCTCCGATATCCCGCGCATGCGCTTTGCTGACGTTTACAACGCAACGCCACAGGAGGGAGCTACATTATAGAAAACATATTATACTCGTTAATTAAAATTGTGTGTACATGATATCTATAATTAAGCAAAAAAAATAATTTGGTCTGTTTAACACGCCCCATGATGCTCCTAAAATATACAATTGGGGTTAAGAGTTAGAGCAAAAGAAAGTCAACAAAACAGACGTTATAATATAAAGGATTTATCAGTGATATATCACCCAATGAAAACAAATAAATTAGCATTTATAACAACGTTAATTTAACAATTAATTTGAATGTATTTAAATTAGTTTTTTAAATTACAAATATGAATGAGAGTTCTACATGAAGCGTTTGATTCCAAAATGAGATGACTTACTTTTTTTTGTTAATCATGTTTTTTATTATGTTATAATTTTTTGTTGTGTTTTATTGTGTTCGTGACCTGTTTTTTTGTATTTATTCTTAAATCAAAACAAACCAACTGCAGTTTAAGTGATATTAATTGGAATTCACAATATAAAAACATGATTTTGGAAAGATCTTAAAAACTGAGTTATCTCATTTTTTAACAAAACTCTTCACATGTTCATCGACATTAACATATGTAGTTTTATTGTCTTTCTATATGTAACTCATGCTCAATCTAATACTAGCATGGTAAATATATGATATTTAAACATACTTTTTTATATTTTACAAAAATGTATTTACCACCCAATTGCTACTTAAATATCCACTGTGGTTGTGTAAATATGCATTATATATATATATAATGATGTCGCAGAATTAGGAATTAAAGTGGTTGCATTGAATTGCACGTCACTACCTCTTGACACGTACCCAAAAGTGCTGTGGTGATCCCACGATGCACGCCACTGTCCTACCAAAATATGTGTGGAAAAAAGCAACATCATTGTATATTGTCCACAATAAAAAAAATGCTTATTTTTCCACAGGTTTCTGTCACCGAAAACACTGAATGAGACGGCTGTTGCATTACGTGTCTTGTACAACAGTAGATGAATTCATTGTTTTCCTCATGCGTATATGTCTGTGTTGAAGGTTACTAATGAATTAATTGTTTTTTTCATGCGTGTTTGTCTGTGTTGAAGGTTACCGAGTGGCATTGAGAGAATGTAAAGAAATGACTCATCGTGACGTCAAATTGAAGACCTGACATGAAGCTTGCAGGAAACAACAAATCAAGTGAACACCCCTCATCTTACAAGCTCCACCAATTAGCACATTTAAAACATTATCTTTTTTTCCACATAAAAAATCACCTCCCTTCTAAAATCACATGAACACAAAGTCAAAGGAAACACGACCCACGCTTAATAAAAAACAGGTTCACTTGTGACAAGAATGGTTTGTGCCAACAATGTGTCTTGTGCTGTGATTTCTTGGCTGCCAACAGCACAAAACTGTCAACGTTCAATTCTTCATGACTTCATGACCAATGTCAAATCTGGGTCCTGATGCAAAACTTGTTTTGTACTATAGGCACGCAATATACATCACACAATGGAAAGTCAAAAAAATGAAAACACATCCTCAAAACACAGCAGCATTGTATAATATATTTGTTTTTGATTATATGCAATCCAATGGGATTGAACCCATGACCTCGACATTACTATTCCCATGCTCTAACCGCTGAGCCACAGGAAGGTTGCACTTGCAACAAGACAAAAACAATGTGTCATGAAGTTTAATCCATTAAATTGAAAAGTGGCTTTCAACCATTTGTTCTCTCTTTTTTTCAAGGATTAGGGGGTTAATTCAAGGTCCTGGTCGACAGATCATTTCATAACACCTGATGTCAGCGACGAGTTTGGTAATAGCCCCACTCCACTCTGATACATTAGTGTTATTTACACCATCTCGACCGGCACCCCAACACGCTCCACTGCACCATGAACCAGCAGAACGGGGGAAAAAGTTCACTTTCACAAAAGAAGTCAATATATGGATTGTGATGGAGGTTGGGGGTCTTATTTTAAGACTGTGAGACAGAGGGCTGCGGGTATCGATTTAGATGCTAAACCACTGATCCGTCACATCTTTCACCGTGGGCGTTATCTGTGCTCTGGGATTTGCTGTCGTGTCTGTTGTCTTGACCACGTTTAACCGTTTGGTGTATGTTTGTGGGTAGTCGAAAGGTAATCAGATAGGAATGAAAATAAGTGCCTAAATAAGTTTTTTTCAAACATATTTATAGGTCAGACAGAAGCTATGGTTTACTGTGTTGTCCTGCTGTATGCCCCTCATGATAACAGCCCCTGATAAGCATCAGTCATTTATCGCGGGGGTCGATTGAAAGAAAGGTGTCCAAATGATTTTTTGGCATCTACGTAATTAGCTTCATGATGTAAATGCCGGCGTGACGTTTACTTGCTTTTCTTCTTACAGATCTTTGAAACACCTCATTTCTCAAGTTCATGACATTTTACAGCAGTACAATATAAAACAATACAGAGTGCAAAGTAAAACACAATTAAGATGATGAAAACAGTGATTATTTACAATAGAGTATATTTATATATACAAAAGTATCTAAGCAAAGTATTTCTGAAAATATTATATTCATGTTATGTAAGGCTTCATGCCACCTCTTTTTCACACTGTAAAAATGCATTTTTATTCAAATCGGCATAAAAAAATTGGAAGAGTCAGACAAATACAAACTCAAGATCATATAAGACGATCTTTAAATATTATGAATCAAATAGTCAAACATAATATTGAATCTTAATGAGTTGGACTGGATGCCGAGAAGGTGTTCGATTCAGTTGGAATTTCTATTTATGGTCAATGATTTGGATTGAATGACTCAATATTAAAGTGTTTCAAGCATTATACTGTATGATAAACCGCTGGCAAGAGTTAAAGTAATTGGTGTTCTTTCCAAACAGTTTTCTTTTAAATGTGAAACACATCAAGGCTGCCCAATATGGCTTTCACAGATGATATTCTGGTATACTTGAAGTGGCCAACCATTGGTGACCGGATGGGCGTGTCTAGCAACGCAACAAAGTTGAGAAATCTTCAACTCCATGCAAATGAAGAGCGAATTTCAGAAGCGACAGACAATAACTCAACCATGGAAAATATCAAAAAACATCATTCATTAAAAAAACTCTAAACACAACAGATAACAAACAGTAACAACGATATTAAAGCATAAATTAAGCCAGCAAGAACTAAAACACTAATCTTTAAAAGAAAAACAAATACGAAACACAGAATTGAACATGCTGCAATGCATCTTGGGAACTTTAAAACTCTTGCAATCTTGCTTGTTCAGAATAGATTGTTTTGTAAATTGGGCAAACTTTCTTACGCATTTTGGGCAAAAACTGATTAGACCATTGGTGCGTTTATGCAATCCATCATATAGATTGAGATGGAAAGAACTAGAAACGTTTGTATCACTGGAAGTGCCTGCACGGGTAGCTTTTGGAGACATGGACCTATTAAATAAATTATTGATGGTAGATAATCCATAGTATCTTTAAGAATCTGGAAGAAACGTGTGGAATTATGCAATCTAAAGGACTCTGTGGTACTGCCAGGTTGGTGTGCACAGAGTTTGTACCCAATGAATCAGATAACAGGTTTAGAACTGGATTAGAAAAGGTTTAACTGCATATTACACATTTATGGATAAAGGGAAACTTCGGAGCTTCCGGAAGATTAAAGAAAATTCTGAGCTGGAGAACCAAGATTTTTACAGGTACCTACAAGGATCATACTAAAAGAGATGAATCAAAGGAATAAGAAGGTGGGATATTGAAGGTTTATTTGTCAGCCTATGAATCACAACCCTGTAAAATGTTGTATCAAAATCGTATAGTGCATTTAAAACAAACTAAATCGATAGGCTCATTATGTATAAAAGAGAGATTGGAGCGTGATGGAAGCTTGAACTTAAGCCTTTCAGTAGAGGACCGGGAAACTGCATGTGAGTCACAGTGGAATATGACACACTACTTGTTCTGGAGGAGTTAGGGTATCGTTTGTTTTTTTCACAATGCATATCCTTAAAATATTTTCTGGAGCTGACCTTCCATGAACTTATTCTTGCTTAAGATACATAAAAGTTTAGAAAGTATTTTTAATATATAAATTCCTTGTACCTATACGTTTAATTCCCAATGATTTCCTGAATAAGTTTAGAATTTTGACAGTTGCAAGCAAGAAGGCAATTAAATGGCTGTAAGCAGTTTCACCTACTCAGAAGGACTGGATTGATAAAGTGTATGATCTTTTTTCATGCAAAACTTTAAGACTAAAATCCCAATTGTTTTCTGTCTAATGGGAACGTTGGTTTAAATACATATCTCCTATAAAGTCAACACGCAATCAAACTTAGTCAAAACAAATTCTTAGTGTTTTACACAGATGTGTAATGATTATTATAAATGATTTATCAGTGCACACCATTATTTTTTAGAATTTTATTATGGAGATCTCTTGATGATGAACAACTCCCTCGTAACATGTGTCTGTATCAAATCAATTCTTCACCATGTGACATCAGCAACAAAAAAGAGGTAGGACTATACTGACTGTCCAATGGCCAGGCATTTTAACCCCTCCCCTCCAGGTCCAAATGACAACAAACCAATCAAAAAGGGAAGGGCAAAATAAAGCCCTGCCCCTACGTTTTTTTTCTTATTTCAGAAGCCGTTTCACTCGGATACACGGTACGGAAAAGAAGTCAATCGCAACTTCCGTTTCATGGTGACTTTAAGATCAGATTTTGCGTAACTAAATTACATTTAAGGATAACCTATATGATTTGGTGCAGACACATGTTACGAGGGAGTTGTTCATTACCCAAGAGATCTCCATAATACACATTACTAAATAAGAAGTTATATGTAAATAAGAAGGATCATTTGGAGAAAGTCTTCTGATACATTCATAAAACCTTATATTACTTGTCGTGAATGTTTATGTTTTACCTTTGCCAATGGTACAAAATTATCTGTGTATGTGATGTTGACTGTTGTTGACTAAAAAATGCAAAAAAAAAAAAGAACAAACACGGCCTTTATTTATAAATAAATAGCTTAAAATGTATCTAATGTTTGCTGTACGATAAACGAGGTTTGTATTTGCATTATGGTATTTATTTGTGTTCACAGAACTGTCATGAAAATAATGTTATTTGGGGTCAAATATGATGTGATCTCGGCTTTGTGAGAGTGTTTGCACGTTTATTGTAATATGCAGACAAAATAATAGTGTTTGCTTTCATTATTTCTTATTGCTTTTTATACAGTCACATCATCTCTGCACACAATGTCCTCCATTTCATTAATGCAAGGGAATGAAAATAACCTTCAGGGTAAGTAATAGCTATTTGTGAGCGTTCAGCATTTTTTAGATCATATATTCATGCACTCACAGCTGCAGGGTTGAGGTCTCGATAATTCTATTCTGAAGACTTTTATGCCATTTTATATAGAGAACAGAAAATGACTATTGCTTAAAAGCCGATATATTATACGGTGTACTGTTGTGCCATGTCACTGCGGATAGATCTTATCTGGTCTCCTCAACACCCTGCTTTTATGTGTGTGTGGTCAAGAATAAATGAGTATATATGTCTGGGTGGTCTGCAATAAAAACAGCAGGAAAAAGTTAATCCCATGCTCCATATAACTTTCCCTACTGTGCTGAATAATTTATACAAGCCAAGGAATCTCTAATACTGCCCATCACTGCTGAGAATATAAACCTGCCACCCTGACAGCGCCCCCTACAAACACGATGCTTGGCAAAATGAACCATGGTTTTACTATAGTAAAAGTGTTTTGTGGAAGTTTTACTGCAGAGTCATGGTTAGTTTGTACTTACTATATTTGAACTAAAGGAACCAGGTGATTTTTTTAAAGAAGCAATGCAGAGACTTAGTGGCATCTAGTGGTGAGGTTGTAAATTGCAACCAACGACTCACTCCACCACTCACGTGCACTACGGAGGCTCTCACAGGACAAAGATGTCATTGCGTATTCTGCGGAAAGAGATCATGTATTACGTTTCTCTGAAAGACGCTCTAGAGTTTATCCGTTTAGAAACAACATGGAAGATTCCATGTAATGGGACCCGCGGTAAATAGCTCATTCTTAACATAACGCTTCATTATGTAAGGTCTTTATGCAACTCTGATGGCATAATTAGGCTATTGTATCATTTCTGTCAAAAGATCTTCCAAAAAATTGCACACTGGACCTTTAAGTGTCATAAACTTTTAAAACCTATAAAATTAATTCTGGTTATTTGTAACCAATGCAAGACTTCTAAGTTGTAATATTATGTAAAAAAATGTCATAAAGTACAATCATATGAATTTTAACCCTGAATATTTGAAGCTTTGGAGTGGAGGTGATTTTTTTAGTCTGTACTCTATAAGGCCAATTTCATCAATTTAATTGGTCGGTGGAGGAAATGCCAAAGGCTTCAAGCAGACCGTAACAGAGGTTGTAAACCTGATCTGCCTTTATATTCATGCCAGGAGACAGCATCTCTTCACGTGTCTGGTCTCTTTTCTGATGAGCTTAAAGGGCCGCTATCCCAGAAAATTCACTTTAAAATGTTTATCTACCAGAAATTGAGTCGGCAGCGTGTGAGCAGAAACACCCTGTTATTATTCAAATCCATATATTCTTCTTTTTGTAATCTCCTCTAAACCACAACAGTGACACAGAACAGGCTGTTGGGGATCCCCTAACAATCTGATGTCACATTGTTTATGCCTGCCCATTACCGCTCACAGACTCCGCCTTGTGAGCGCTTATGTCCATCTTCAGCCAGAGACACGCTGTCACCCATTTTCATGCAAGAGCAGATGTAGCCACTAGCCAGTGACAAAAATGTCTAAGAAACAACAAATGCGTGCTGTTGTTCAATGTAAAATGGAACATAAAAGGAGGTCGGGAGGAGACCTTTCTGATGAGCCCGGAGATATTAACATTTTAAAAAGTCCCTGGCAGGACGATGATGACTTAGCGTTCGGGAAGAATTAACTTTTTCCGGATCAACAAGCCAACATTCACCGGTCCACATCTCCGGTGCGGAAAGACTAGAGAAACGAGCCAGGACTCGTTGGAAAGGTCTCTACCAGGGCGTTTGAATGACACGGACCGTTAGTCGATGCAACCCCTAAGTTCGGGAGCGATGAGGTTACACAAAAATTGCTACTCACAACGTAATAACACCTGGTTGCTGATCTTTACATACATGTTTGTCATATACAAGCACTCTGAATACATGTTTATGCCTATATCCGTGTTTATGTCTGTTAGTAATATGCACATGATTAATCATCAATAGACGTTTATGAAAAAGGCATTAAGGTGATTTTTATTGCAGTTAGTGTATAGTTTTTCTTTGGACAAGGCTTTACAGACGTAATTGCGCTTTCCGCCATATTGCTTGTCTTGATGTCATCCAAAGCACATGTGTAAGCGCTCCTCCTCATATTTTGAATACGGGGAGGGGAGCAGAAGCTCATTTGCATTTAAAGAGACATACACAAAAACGGCGTGTTTTCCATTGCAGACAGATATGGCCATGTTCAACATATTGTAATGAAAGATATGTGGGTTATTTTGAGCTGAAACTTTACAGAGAAATTCTGGGGATACCACCAACTATTTTTACACTGCAGAAAACACCTGGATTAACGGCCCTTTAATGGTTTGCTTTGAAGATGCTGTCGACGTTTTTTGCTTTGTCTAACTGGGAAAAAATTATTCAGTCTGTTTCCTTTTCCATTTCGCCTTCCCTTGAAGATTTAGTGTGATGTCGCAAATGCGGGTACAGGTTGTTCTGGCAAAGTGTTTTATAATTGCTGAGGTGGTTTCATTTTATTTGCTGTTACAGCCTGGTGGGTTTATCTAAAGGATTTGTCATCATTAGCAAGAGCAGTTTATAAAAGCATCGTAAGGTCAAGAGGCTGCTACTTTGATGTTTTCGGTTAAAGAACTAAAGGGATACGAACACACGCACGTTTCCCAAGAGTACTTAAATGTGGGTCAGGGTCCTGCAGAAGCCTCTCAGTGATTAAGACTGAGTTTATTAAACAGCAATGAGACGGCTGTAGAGAGAACTGAAGGAGTCATTGGGGGGGATGGAAAGTCCTCAGGTGAGTTAAAAAAGATTAATGCTTCTTTTGATATATTTCATACTTTATACAGAACATAGATACAAACTCAATGATACCTTCACTGTAAACAAAATATCTGTAAAAATATAGAAATTTTCTGGCAGAAATAAACTGTAAAATAACAGTTTTCCCTATAAAGCGGCCAGTCTGAGGCGCTATTTTAGGAAACGAGATGGAGGACTTGTTGAAAACTACATGTTTTCCACTTTTTTCTTGTTGTCTTTTTCTGTAATTAAAAAAAATACATTAAAGAAATCATAGTAAAATTCAGTTTTTTTCAAGTTATATGTGGATAATCTGTAAAAAGAACAGATGTTTTTTACAAAGAGATGAAATCTCTTCAATGTCATGATTGTTTTTCTTAGACAAACGCTAAAAAATGCAGCTAAAACAAGACTTTTTTTGTGTTACTCTAACAAACGGTTGGATTTGTCCATATTTTACCCAACCATTGGTTAAAAGCCAACATTATTAGCCTTCAGAATGGGAATAAATGCAGTTTCCAGTAATCCAACCAGTCTCCTCTGGAGATGCATCCCAGACTGTATCAAAATGTGCTCAGATTTGCCAGATATCAACTTGACGTGAACTTCAACATTTGCCATAAAATGCCATCCACGTGTTCCTAAACCGAAGGAGTCTAAAGAAATTCTGTCCGTGAACATGGCCCATAGTCGTCATCATAAGAGCTCTGGAGACTCCGCGCCCTTACACCGAACTCATTAACTTCCTCACCTTCACTGCCCGGAGGAAAATGTTATTTTTCTCTAAACATAGTTCAGGAGATGTGGTGGAGTTAAAGTTGTGTTTCAAGTATTAACTCCTTTTCAGATGGTTCTCCCGGATAGGTCAAATAAAAACATACACAAATGAAAATGAAATTGTTGAAACACATAAAGAGTATGGAGGTGTAAATGAACGTAGATTGAAGTCAAATAATCTGGATTTGTTTAAATTTGATGATTTCATATTGAGATCTTCAATAATGTTGACTTTTGATTGCAGATTTGACAAATTTGAGCTCAGTTTGACACATATGAAAGATTTCCTCTTTTTCTCTGAAGAAATATCTGAGACTACAGCAAACATTTCCATTTGCAAGCGTAACCTCAATAATATGTCCATTTGTAATATTATATTGAGATGAAAGAGATTTCATTTGTGATTTTTCTTTCATATGGGACACTTCCTTGGACACTATCTTCAGGACACTTTTTAACAATCATTTTAAACACATGCCTAAAAAAAATTATTTGCACCAACCTGGCACAACTCCTGATGTTAAAACAATTTCTTTATACTGTTGATGATAGCTGCATTTTATGAAGCTTCTAGTGATTCATTTGTTGAAACCTAATATAGAAGGCATGTCATTATTTTTATGCCCTATAGTATAGATGCATCTATGTGTTCTGTACGCACCTGTCAGAGCATTGCTATGCATGCATCTAAAAGCATGTGTGGCTGTGTGTGTGTGGTATCTAATTTATTCAGTTGTGTCTTTGAACTTTCATTCTCTGTTTCATCCATGATACACTGGCCAGATGTATTTATTGAAGCACTGTACGCTAGCTCATGTTAAACTCCTGTCCAAACTCACTGAGTTCACTGTCAATATGTGACCCTGAACGATTTTGGGTCAAAAAAAATTTATGGGTCAATCATCTGAAAGTTGAATAAATATGCTTTCTTTTGATGTACGAGTTGTTAGAATAGGACAATATCTGGTTGAGATACACCCGTTTAAAACTCTGGAATCTGAGGGTGATAAAAAATCTAAATATTGAAAAAATTGCCTTTGAAGTTGTTCACCAGGGGGAACTGTAGCAGAACATCCACTCACCAAAATAAAGTTTTGATATATTTAAGGTAGGTACTTTACAAAAATATCTTTTTGGATCATGATGTTTACTTAATATCCTAATGACTTTTGGCATAAAAGAAAAATCAATCATTTTGACCCACACAATGTATTTTTGGCTTTTACTAAAAATGTTCCCATGTTACTTTAGACTGGTTTTGTGATCCAGGGTCACATATGAACAATGAATTTCAAACCTAAACTGTGTCTTTGTTAATCTCATTAATTTTAGCAAAACGATAAACTCACACTGCAGCATGAATTAAAAGAACTCCATCACTCTGCAGCATTACAATACATATACCTGTGAGATCGGTAATTGGATGGATCGTTTGTACCTAAAAATGTAATGTTTCTTGTTGGATATATGGCACCGTGACATTTGCCAAATGTGTGATTTTTTTCCCACTGAGAGCCAAAATTGCCACTCTTAGGTACAAAAACCTTTTTGAACACTACAGCTTGTCGCTCATGACTGTGATCTTGTTTTTGTGTCAGTACTGTACATTATCAAATCAGTTGCTTTCAGACAATGTCAAGGCTGATAAAGGATTAAAAATTGCTTGAAATAATAAATAATCCTTTACACCCTGATGTCATTTCAAACCTTGTTGATGCATCTTTCCATTTAGAGAAAATATATTCACTTAAATAGATGTTTTCATTAGACGCCTGCCCCCAATTAACTTCTGGTCTGCGTTTGGTTATAATATTACAATTACATTTTTATCATTTTACATTTGATATATATTATGACTTTATATTCATATTTTATGGTGTGTTATTTGTATTGAATTAAAATGAAACTACTCATCAATTATTGATCTGAGGTCTACGAGGAAAATACGTTTGGACCACATTACTATTGTTTATGTTGTTATAGCTGATAGTATTTGGGAATGAATGCTGTTGACCTGGTGGGGAAAAGTTAACAATGACAACATAAATGTTATTTTTGTATGAGTAACCATTTAAAGTGATGGTTCACCCCAAAAAAAACATTTTATCATCATTTATTCAAGAAGCTACTTTGAGAAATGTCTCAGTGGTTTTGTGTCCATACAATGTACAGCCCCACTATTGAAGTATTTGTTTTTCAACATTCTTCAAAATATCTTCTTTTGTGCTCCGCAAGCAAGGTTATTTTAGTTTACTAAAGTTATAATATTGAAAACTTTTCCGTTTGTTGAAATAAAATAAAATATTGACCCCAAAATTATGGCAAAAACTTAAATTAAATAAAAATTGAAGGTTTCCTCAAGCTAAACATAAATAAGTTAAAATCACTAAAATAAATATATGGATAAATATTTGGATAAATAATGGATAAATAAACAAAAATCAAAAACTTAAATTAAATAATAGATTTACAATATAGATTAAACTAAATAAAACAAAAATCAAATAACTATGCTGTGCAGAAGAACAACGCTATACATGTTTGGAATGACATGAGTGTGAATAAATGATGACAGAATGTTATTTTTTGGGAGGGGGGTAAACTATCCTTAACATAATTCATTGTTAACACTTGCATGAGGCTCATGCTTTTCCTTTCATTAACTTTTAACGGAGAGACGTCCCCTGAAAAATGATCCCCCGTGTTGTGAAAACCTTAGAAATTTCTGCCTTCAACTGTTCTTCCGAAAAGTCACCTTAACATCAGATAATTGCTCATCTGACAGCATCTCAGGAGTGGAGGTTTTCAGAGATGGGGTGAGCGTGTTATACGTGAACACACACATACACACACAACACAACACTCACTCAACATTCCTGTTACCTTTCTGCTCGCGTAAACCTGAAAATAAATGAACTTCAAAATATCAGGGTGGAGGATCTCTCCGCTCGGGATGAACCTTGCTGATTTCTCTGGCTTGGTAAACATCAGGTATTCTTTAGGGAATAGTAAACTAAACAATACTGGGGTAGAAAGGTCTCTGAACGAATACCCCTCAATCTGTACAGGTCACAGTTTCAGGAAAAGTAAAGGTCCTATCACGGCTCATCCCATCATGCCATGCCATTTCGATTCTTCTGTATGTAAATGCTATGGAGGGATCACTTAAATTCATTTAAATGGATTATTTAGATTAAATGTACTACTGTAATTTTTCCTCTTTTTACCGTCCCATGACGTTTGTGTAAGACAGGGATATTTAAGAATATTTGCACTGCTTTTCTATATTATGAAAGCGCACCGTGACCGCAGGTTGTTGAGTTCAATTAGAAAAAAAGGAAATCCCATTTTGTGCTCCACAGAAGAAAGTCATACGATTAGTCTGAAAGGTTGAGAAAAAGAGAAATGTGCTTCCGGCGCTTTATATTTCCACCACACTATTAAAAACCTTCTTTCTTTTTCTGAGGATGATACCTGTTCTTACGTTCAGTATCAAGAACTATTTATTCAAATCGCTCTCCGCCGTTTCCTCCCTGCCATCTTTTGCTCGACAATTGAATGAATCAAACGCAGATGTTGATGGATATGCACACAGATCAGGGTGTGTGTGTGTGTGTGTGTGTATCGATTGCACCGAGACCCTCAACAGCAATCATTTTCTTAAGATGCTCCCCCTCTCTCTTCTCACATCTAAAGCTATTTCTGAGCAGCGATTTAGGAGGTATATACAACCTAAGAGTTGTCATGGTGATTTAGACTCATGAGGTGGAGATAAAGCAATACCTTCCTGAGGCGGAGGAGGGTACGATGAATGACAAAGAGGAGAATGAGAGACTTCGAGCAGGAAACGCCGTCGCTGGAGGGCACGAAAATGTCCGGACAAATACAGACGGAGCATTATGAGCTGTGCACTATAATATGAGACTGATAAATGTACTGTATGTGTGTGTGTGTGAGAGTGTGAAAGGAAGAGAGAAATACCCGACAGAAGGACAAAAGGGCGATCCGTCAGATAAACACATGCCCTCTAATATAGTCCAGTCCGCGGTGGCGGCACGTCGCTCAGAAAGAGGCTTTGTGATCTTAATGCTTTTGAGTCCACCTGGGATTCCAGTGCTTACCTGGACCCTCAAAGAAAGAAATATTATTTCATCTGACATGTGACATCTGAAGAGCAGAGCTACACTTCATATCAAGACTGCTATAAATATACTATAAATCAAAATGAAATCATAAAATCTATATAGCTCGGGTGTACTTTAAGTCACTTTCGATATAAAATCCTGCAAATGTGTAAATGTTAAAAAACTATCTTTTCTAAATCCAACCAGTGTTGTGGATCTCTGATGCAATATTACAATTTATTTTCAATATTTTAGATCATTCAAATATTTTTACTTATTATAAAACAATTATTGTATAGGAAGGTGATGTGCTCTTGTCAGCTACTATGGTGGCCAGAACATTTTGTATATAATATTTCTGATTTTATATGATCTGTCATGGATCATCTAAAAGGACTATTTTTAAATGATGCATTAAAAAAATCAACAGACTCGACCAAATACCCCGCCCTTTGCGAATTGTGCATGCTTTGTTCCTAACTTATATTTATTTAAACTCAGCCATCATTCGCAGAGTTTGTTTAAAACCTCTTAAGTGATACAAAACTGATCCAAAGTCAGTGTGAAGCGACATCCAGAAGCAGTGATGTTCGCCACTGTTACTAAGACAACCAGAAGCAGGAACGCCTCCCAGCCATCTCACAGAAAGAGACGGGCGATGCAGTGTCAAAGTCGCTGGCATTGTGAACGTCCGCTAGACTCTGGTCAGCTTAATTATGCACTATGATGCTTAAAATACCATCTAGGTAGGCAGCGGACTATGTTTGGAAGACGGCTTCAGCAAGTTTCGGAGTGGGTGGACAGCACATCAGCATCTGTGTAACTCAGGCGACCGTCACACAGACAAGATATTTCAAAACAACCGGCTGGTCACGCATGTTGCTCATACTAGTGTTAATTGACATCAACAAACCATTAACCCAGAATACTAACCCTGGAAACGCTTGAAACCGTTTATGCTAAGAACATAAAATGTTAAACATAAAACATAACAATTTTCGCAGGTGCATGATAAATCCTGTGACGAAAATCCCATGAGCTGAAAGAGAGTCCAGAGTCACATCTGCAGACCAGATGATTGTACAATCTCAGAACCGCTCAGCAGCACACTGTTGTGAAGGAAAGGGCAAAAAAGAACATAAAATCCATTTTACTACTCAGAAAAATAATGTCCGTACTCCCAATATAATGTGACCACTAACTTTAATGCCAATATCCAAGGATTTATGTTAAACAGACATCAAATAAAGGGGTGATTTAACGCTGTTTCGTGCATTCTGACTTCTTTACACTGTTAAACGCGGTTGCCTTTTCATGCTTAACATGGTCAACTTGTCAAAAAACGAGTTGGACGTATTACGTAGTATTTCTGTGCTCGATACACTCCCTCAAGGTTCGTATAGGTACCTGAAAGTTTTTTCGAACATGAAAAACCGTTACATCACAACTTTTCTTAGTCCCTTACTGGGCAATTCTCCCGGAAAAGCACGGCCACGGCAAGGCGAAAGAAATTGCCCGACGAGCGATAGGAAGACCCGCTAACCATCAAGATTGGCCGCGTTGTGTCAAGATTGGCTGTGCCGTGGGCATGCAGCTCGCTACTCCTGCAATAGTGAGAGAAGTTGAGGTGTGATTGTTTGTTCACTGCATTTCAGTGATGGATGTTATATAAACGGTGGATATAACGCTGGATTTGGAGATTGATTGAAGCTGATATGGAGCCGTCCCAGCACTAAAAGTTGTCGGACATGAACCGAACGCAGTAAGTGAAACTAAGTCATATGTCTGTGTTTTTTTGGCAATCGGCGTTTACGTGCATATTGTAAACAACACAAACATATAAGTGTATCAACAGTTATGCAGGGATAATGCGATGATGTATTGTGTGCTCGTGATTTAGTTCCTCTCCCCGCACACCCCTGTATCTCTCTTTTATAAATGTGATCAAACTAAATACTCTCTTGGTCAATGATGTTATCCCTTAAAACTGCTTTTAGCTTGTGCTAGACTATTAAAAACACCACAGAAATAGAAACAAGAGCAGATTAAGAGCAGATAAAAGAATGGGTTTTAGGAACGAAACAGACACAACTAAACCAAAAAAGTCAAATCCATGAACTTATTTGGTCGAAGAACATTAGTTTATATACTGTATGTGTTTTTATACAGATTAGTTTAAATGTGCCAGCCTGACCTGTTTTTTTTTTGTTTATTCCCATTGAGATGTTTCCTAAACTTCTGTACTGTTTGTACACGCCGTTGTTTTATTCTGTGTGGACTGCATTGCACTTTGAAGCTGATTTGGAACGCGTGTTGTATAAATACATTTCACTGAATACTTTCATGTAAGCATTGTTGTCCCTTTGTTCCCCAGCTATAAAATAGTAATTTACTTTCGGCGCACAATTCCAAATACGCCACAGCCAGAATGAATGCTTAGAGATATGGGACTTTTGTACCAGGCATCGGGCTCTTAAATACTGAACAAGGAAGATGACTAAAAAGCTTTTTTATGCCTATTGTGTTTTAATTCACTTGTCCTGATTGATTTTTCAGTAGGTGTGATTGTATTACCCTTTTAATTCAATTGTTTTGTGGAGGCAGAGCTGAAAATAAACTCTGTCTCATTACACACACAGTTGTCTCTAAAGCAACCTGATGTTATTGCAGGTGCACAGGGGAAAGAGTTTATGAATCAACCCTGGTGAGGTTTGAACCTATAAAGCAACTCATATATGTGATTTTGAAGTTTGTTGTTAGCTTTGGATTACAACTGTTTCAAACAAAACAAAGGGATTTTTATCAAATATATTCCTCAGACAGCAACTGCTTTGGCAATACCCTGAAAATGCTCAAAGGCGTTTTTATTAAGACACAGCTCACAGCTGTCCCCACGTTATATTTGTTTTATATACATTTGGACATTTTATAATATCAACATGTCTAAATGTCACTGAATTTGATTCCAAATAATAGAGTTAGTGGCATTTAAAAAACAAACAATGCTAGAGCTTTCAAAGTCATTTTTGAACTGTTCCAACTGTATCAAGGTCAATTTTGTGTATGTTTTTCCATTTCCCTCAAGTTAAAAGTCTACCATCACATAATCTTGTTAGATCGTACTGTCTTAATACTTTTTGTCTGCATTTATTTAGACGCTTTTTATCAATCAGCAAAAAGTAAATATACCATAATTCTTTAAAATAACTTCCACCTGATTTGATATCAACTAAATATCAAATAAAGCATCTGATAAGTGAAGTGCTTGTTTAGGGCTATGCATCGAGAGAGAATTTTTAAGTAATCCTAAAGAACATTCGCTGGAAGAAAGTGTCACCACCATAACACCCCAAACATCCTCCCACCCCCTCCCCCTTAAACGCAAGCCATCTCCATATAACACTCGTTTCCCACCCGTTTTCACAGACAGCACGGCACGTCTGGAGCTATTTTGAAAACACGCCGCGTCACCAGTTGATTCATTTACCGTGAGAAGCGATGCGCAACCAATGGCCTCATCCACATGCCCAGCGCGCAGAGCGCAGCGCCAAAGTTTGTGCGTAAAGGAGGCGGCGCGCCGCGACGGCGTGGGGAGCCATGACTCATTTCACAGTCACCGTCCACTGAGAAATACTGACGTCCCGAGCATCGCATCGTTTATATGTGTGTGTGGAAACACCCAAGTGCACCTGACTCGCTGAACTTGAGCGCAGTCGCTTCCACAGCAATCGCAGGAGGCGGAGAAACGCTCGGACGCGTGGATCTTTCTGCTCCAAACAAACAGCCGAGGATCTGAGTCTCTGCGTGCACAAACGTGAAACTGAGGTGAGTGCGGATACAACTGATATGCATTAAACATACACAATAGTTATGCATGGTTGCATTTCATTAACGTACCCAAAAAGATGAATTGGCGTGGAATCGTAGTGGCATTGGCAGGATTACGTGGCAGTTAACGTGTTGCTTCAGTTGATGCGATGAGAAACTGCAGATCTGATGTAGAAATGAGTTTGGGGTGTTTGGGATGAATGAGTTCATTTGTTGGGCGCATACTGATGTAGTGCATTGATCAGCTGTGTGTGTTGGAGATTTCTGCGTCCTCTCTCTCTGCTGTCAGGATGATTTATGCGTGACGGGCTGCCTGAAAAGGTTACTCTTGCTTTCTATTGAATTTGCCTGAAATAGTTTGATTAAGGCAGAATTTACACACCACCCCTGTTTCCAAACTGTTGAATCGGAACGAATCTCAACTCTCTTTGGTGGTGTGCAATTTCTGAAAATAATCATACAGACATACAAAATATGCTGGTGTTTTGCATTCATAGATATAACAAGTTTTGAACCAGTCACTGTTTTAATAATTGTATGTTTGCAATTGGTCAATACATAATTAAAGGAAGTAATTGTATTATTTTAATTGGTAGCTGATGAATGTCCAAGCTTTGATTGAAAATCATTTTATTTTAGGGCACAATTTGATTTAGAATTGTTGGGTTGTGACTTGTGTCCATAATTGGACAAAATATAGACAAACGCAATAATTGAACCAGGTTTAAATGTATCTTGAAATGGTCAATTTTTTCCTTACCAGTGGTAAAAACAACTGTATTTTTAGACTCTAAGAATCTGAAAAAGTGTATAGCTTAGATTTTATATCATAGAAGAAACATAATATTTTATCTAACCGTTTATTAGTTTCGAATGTAATTTATATTAAGTTATATGATTGGTTATTTTATTGAAAGGCGTCAAGACATTTTCTCTGTTTCAGTCGTTCTGTAATCTCTCATGATTCTACTCATTGACATGATGGAGAGAGCAGAATAATACATGCTCATCAAAGTCATTCAGCGTCTCCGCTCCTCTGAAGAGAGAATCTTCTTGAAAGCCGTAGACCTGAGCTCTTAATCAGGAGAGATGCTGCTCTGTTCGAATGACCTCTCCATCATGTGCCGTGGTCCCCTTTGATGATGCATAAACACGCTAGTCCAAGTGTTGGAATTCATGCCTTTCCGAAGCCCGCACGCATCAACAGTCATTACCTTTCACTGCTGAGGCCTAAATATTTACCTCTCTTTGTGTAAAAGAAGTCAAGCGTTTACATGAATTTCACAGCCGGTGCTGGCGATTACAGACGGAGCTCTGCGGCTCTGGTTATTGCGTGCCGCTGCGGGCTGTGATAAGTACTAGGCAAAGAAGACCAATTATTGTGATTTAATCTCGGTCAGAGAGAGCGTGGCCCACGGGCCACAGAGGGGCCGTCAAGCCGAAATGCAACTGATGGAGTGTCTCTGTGATGAGGGACTTTCAAAATGCCCGCAGGTATTCTTTGCCGTCCTGACAGTTTGTTAATGAACCATAGGGACTTAAGAGAAGAGTGATTTACCAACCCCACGTGTAGTTTTTTAATGTGAAAAATGTGTAGAGAGGTCAACACAGCAATGCATTTAGTGTCCACATCTGTGAGTCTCTAAATAAGACGAAAGACAAATGATTAAATCATTGATTTTTCATTTTAATTAATGACTCATGCGCTAGACTGATAAATAGACTAACAAAACCATTGTTTATTTTCAAAAGCAGATAGAAAAGAGGTTAAATGTCTTTCTATCCTCACAAAATTTAGGATGACATGAGAGTGAGCAGATGATAGCAGAATTTTCATTTATGAGTGAATTAAAGGGACAGTTCACCTAAAAATGGTAATTCTGTCATCATTTATTCACCTGTGGGACTTTCTCTCATCCGAAGAACACAAAAGAAGATATTTTCTTTTGGGCCACCCCATTCACTTTCATTTTGTGTCCATACATTACCCACATTCTTCAAAATATCTTCTTTTGTGTTCTGCGGAAGAAATAAAGTCCCACAGGTCAGTAAATGATGATGCGCTGTCTCTTTAAGGGTCTCATTCATGAGCTAGTTTAAACTGTATATCTCTCATCGGACTTTGCTTTCTTCCCCTCACTGAATTGATGAGATATCCCGCGTGTCATTTTTATGCGAGCAGCCATATGGATGCCGGTCTGGCAAACCTCAAGGTCTCTCACTAATGTTTGTGAAGATCATCCGGCTGTCACTTTTATTTACAATTTGCTGGAGGACTGACACCACGAATGCTCGCTCACCAGTGGCCAATTTGAAGAGTCTTGAGCGTTTGGAGACCGATCAGATCTCTTTATTATGTATAATCAAACTTAACCAATCTGTTGAAGATTGTTGCTAGCGGCACGCGGGTGGAGGGTGTTATAGAGGCGGGAGAGCTGATGTGCAGCGCGGCGGGTTCAGCCAGCTGAGGATCAGAGCAGCTGGCGTGTCAGCATGGAGTTCCACTCGCGCGCCAGAGAGGCCAAAAGGTCAGAGCCGGTTGATGTCGTGATGCGGAGATCAGACCGCTGAATTCCGAGTTCTCTGTCCTCGGACTATTATTAACACGGCACGACCAGTGAACCGTAGACGGGATTCTGTTTCTCTCGCCTGTGCTTTCAAAGAAAGAAGAGTTTAAAGATCAGGCTGAGAGGAAATTAATGTCGAAACCGAGTGACCGGGAATTTGCGCTAAAATGAAAAATACCCTGTTTATTTGTAAGAAAAACAATATTAAACAATATATTTGCTCACATTTTTAGGATTACCCTTCAATATTTTCAACACCTTCATTAGGATTTCTGTAGTATACACATGGATTTCACATTTAGAATACCACAAGAAAGAAATCACGTGTGAGATCTCAATTGTTTCTCTTAGACATCAGTGAGATTAAACGGAGAGCAAATGGAAATGTTTGCTTAAATCTCAGATTTATACTAGAAAAAGAGTCAAAAATCTCTGTCATTAGTTTCAGAAGAGATGTCAAGAATGTGTCGAACTGAGCTTGGATTTGCAAGTCTGCAATCAAAAGTCATTATTAAAGATCTCAATATGAATTCAAACATGTCTCATCTAATTTACTCAAATCCAGATTATTTTACATCTACAATCGACATGCATTTACACCTCCGTACCCGTCACGTGTTTCAACGTTTCACTCTCGGCATAATTAGGTTTTATTTCTCCTCTAAGCCATTTTAGGAGAAACATCTCAAGCTAATTCAGTACTTAAATGAAAACATTTATAGTGTTTTTTTGTGTATGTGTCTTCATGTGCGTCACCGCAGCCTAAAAGCTCCTTCTCTCTGAAGCACTATTCCCAGTTGAGTATGGAGTCATTTTGTGTCCTAACACCTCTGTTCTGTCCAGCCGGTGCAGGAGTCACCTCTGCGACTCATCAAGCATGAAATCAGATCAATATTTCCACGGATGTCGGAAACGCCGGAGCGCTCGAGTAGGAGGATTAATCTTGCACGCATTTCTGCCTTCGATGTTAATTGATAGACGGAGAAGCGAACGGTGGGCGATCTCATTAGCTATGATTAGTGTCGATCTGGAGAAGTAATGCCATAGTCAAGGAAAAGATCATCTTGCTTTTCTGAATTTAATGAAGCGTGCACACAGCGCTCCAGTGTCGCTGTCTTTTGTTTGCACGATTGAAAATGATTTGACAGCATTATGAATATAGCAGACAACACAAAAGTCATTCCCATCTGTCTCGTTCTGTCAGGCGTTGTGTCGTTTGGCAAAACATTTGTTAAAGTGCAAAAAAGCTGACAAAACGAAAGAAAAGATTTAAATTTTATGAAGGTCAGGTAGTCGTCAATCTCAACAATACGTCTTTGTCAGGGAAATTAATGTTTTTTGTTTGGCAACCGCAGATTTGCCTGAAAGCATGGGATGTTTGAGCATGTTTGTTGAGCTTACGGCAAGAATAGGCTTGACTGAAGGGAATTAGAGAGCTAAAAAAACAATGAAAAACATATTCTTTGATTTCGAGGCAGCTTTTGTAGTTTTGCCCGGTGGGTGCATTTTTCACCAATGTGAAGGAAAAATGTGTTGTTGCTTCATTCTAAAGCGGGCAGAGCTTTACAGGACACAACCTTGTTAAAACGCTTGTGAGATGTTGTTTTCTGTTCTCTGGAAAATGTCACCGTGAAACACTCGAGTCTTGGGTTGTTGCTTATGGGTTCAAATCTCTATGATCATGACGTTTCCATCAAGTCTACAAGATTTTTATTGTTCGTTTACACTCAACATTAAGGTTCCCTTTACGAAGCATTTATAAATGTGTTCATTAATGATTAATAAGAAATTTACAAATTCATTATAAAGCAGTTATAACCGCATGAATAAAAAGTGAGATTCTAACCAAATACCTGCCAAACAGTGAGCATTTATAAGAAAAACAACACAACGCCCTACTGTGTCCTGTCTGACAGCCTATATTTCAAACAACATCGATATAGTAATTAATATACTTTCGAGTCAAATATATAATGTATACATTTATATAGCATTTCTAAAAAATGGGTCACTATTTCCCTCTTTTTATTCGTGCATTTGTAAATGACATATTTATCGTTAATAAACATATTTATAAATGCTTTATAAAGTATATATATATATATATATATATATATATATATATATATAAAATTCATTTTCTAATTTGTTTTCGTATATTATTGCTCTTTTTGATGTTGTCTGTTTGTTAGTTAAATAAATGACTGTGCAGTGAAAGATCAGAGACAGAAGACAAAATGAGAATTTATTGATGGTCTGACAGACTTTGATAGAGAACCTGCCCACACATTCACACGACTGAAAGATGATCTGACTTTTTTCCAAACGTGCTACACCAGTTAACTTTATTTCTGTACAGCAGATTTTATTCTATAAAGTCAAGAAAGTTTTGTGGATGGATTTATATGCTAACCATTAACATACAATGATGGCCAACTTTTCAGTATCTTTCAATGTCTTATAGTTGTTCGTGAGTGTTTCCAAAAAATGTCCACTTGATTCATGTTTACTATAAGTGGATTTGTATGACGATGTTTTTTGGTGTCCTGTTTTGGGATGAATCATTGGGAACGTTCCTGCATTTTGTACAGAGTAAGGCAATTGATTGGTTGTGAAGGGTCAGAGATGCCACGGCTGGCGTACCAAAATCAAAATTTTGTTTGTTGAATATTCTTACTCCTCCTCTGACTAAACTATTTGTTTTTGTTGTTCCCATGCTATTGCCAATCTGTTATGATTGAAAACGGTAATGTTTGGTAAAATGTAAGAAATTGTAAATGACAGAGAGTTGTAAATGTGGCCATTTCATATTTTAATGACATCATGGTTGTGATGTCATAACTAGAGCATTTCTGAATACTAGAGTAAAACTATTTTGAACAATTTTGTTTTCCTAGCTTAAACCTATGACTAAGTATTCTTCCTTGATTTCCTTAACGCATGCGTCCATCCTTCCTTATCGATGTTTGGTGTGATTTGCGCGTACTAGGTATTGAGCACTCCATTATAGATGCATAAGAACCGTTCGAGCGTTTATTTTATTTCATCTGCATTGATCTTGTGTTTGACGTGATAAATGAATAATTCCAGGGGAATGCATAAATATAGAACGTATGTGAAGTACAGGCTGTGAATGTGGTCCATGGAGAGCAATCCATTAGCACGAGATTTATAAATGAACTAACGTGTAAAACAATATCCACCGCCTCATAATATCATGTCATGCACTCATCCGCCCATCCCAAGAGGAATCATTTCACACTTAATTTGCATGCATGAATAAATAGTGGAAAACTGAGAAGTTGTCGGATGGTTGTCCCGGGTTTCATTCACTTTCTTTGTGTTTTTCAGGAGCCAAGAGTCTTCAAACGAAAACGGCACACGTAGCTCTTCAGCCAGAAATACCTGCTCACCGGATGCCAAAGTGCTTTTAACTTTGTCCTTATTCTTTGCATATCAACCTCCACATTGATGACATCACATGTTGCTGTGCCGTGACTTTTAAGGTGAATCACCGCTGAGGTGCGCAGCAAAGACTCAACTAATGAAGAATATCTACATCAGCAACAAGCGAAATGTTTCCAACCATCAGAGGTGTTCTACGGAAGAAATTGTAAAAAAAATGTAGAGCGGTTTTCACATCCATCGATGTCGACATCATCTGTTATATACGAAAGTACACAAGGACTTCCTTGTGCCAAAATAAAGCACTCAATTTTTTTATTTTTCCTCAATCTGATCCGTTTCTGTTCCTTTTGATCAGCTGGACGTGGTTACGAGCGTGTCTAAACAATCTTTTTGAATACATGATTCTTCATGACAGAAAAACTAGACTTGTTCTGCAGGACAAAATGTTTACTTCACGCTGTTTATTTTTGCTCCCACAACTATTTTCCATAATAGTCCATCATTAAAAGTCCGTCAAATTTCGTTGTGCTCTCCAAAATGGACGCTTCAATGGAATTACCTCAATGTTCTTGTATCGCATCCAGCACAAAGACGGTTTCTCAGACCATAGGAGAAAATCCAGTATAGAGGTACGAGCTGAACTGAGGGCATCGCCGGATGTCACGAATCAAATCATCTAACCATCATTAAATGCCTTTGAACAAATGCTTCCCGTCAAAGACAACATGACCCCTGAATCCTTCGCTGAAAACTGCACAAACTGCAGCCAGGTTCTGGTCCCGGAGCTGAACGTTATGAAGGCTGTCGTGTTGGGCATGGTGTTGGCCCTTTTCATCATTTTTGGAGTTCTGGGCAACATCCTGGTCATCCTGTCTGTGGTTTGCCATCGTAACCTACGCACGGTTACTCATTACTTCATCGTGAATTTGGCGGTGGCGGACCTTCTGCTAAGTTCCACGGTGCTTCCCTTCTCTGCCGTCTTCGAGATGCTAGGCCGTTGGGTCTTTGGTCGGCCCTTTTGTGACGTTTGGGCGGCCATGGATGTTCTGTGCTGCACGGCGTCCATCATGAGCTTATGTGTCATTTCCGTGGACAGATGTATTGGTGTTAGCTATCCGCTGCAGTACCCTTCCATCATGACGGAGCGACGGGCGTTGCTAGCGCTGGTTGTGTTGTGGGCTCTATCCATCACCATTTCTATCGGGCCTCTGTTCGGCTGGAAGGAGCCGGCGCCAGAGGACGAGTCCGTATGCAAGATAACAGAGGTCCCGGCATATGCCATCTTCTCAGCCTTGGGGTCTTTCTACCTCCCCCTGGGGGTCATCTTGTCCATGTACTGCCGTGTCTACGTGGTGGCCAGGAGGGAGACGCGTGGACGGATTAGTGGACGTAAAACGGAGAAATCGGATCACGCCTCTGAGGCTGTGACTTTGAGGATACACCGTGGTAACACGACGGTGTCTGAGGACGAGGCGTTGAGAAACAGGACTCACTTCGCTCTGCGACTGCTCAAGTTCTCACGTGAAAAAAAGGCGGCCAAGACACTGGGCATCGTGGTGGGATGCTTCGTTCTGTGCTGGCTTCCATTTTTCCTGGTTCTTCCTATCGGTGAGTCATAGAAATCTTGTGATGCAAATATCTTGTGATGTGTTTTTCAAGAGTTCTTTTTAGTGAGCTGGGATAAAAGAGATCTTGCAGGAAAATATATCAAACTTCTAACGTGCAATATGACAAGAGGTGGTATTGGTGTAAAGGTAAAACGAGTCACCTGCTGTCTTTTGCTTTAAACGTGAATCACAAAAAATCCTTCTTTTAATGATTTGAGTCTTCCCAGCTTGCCATTTTCTTTTGACGTAGACAAGAACAGAGACATCTTAGGTTGACTTAATGTTGCATGAGAATTGCTTTTAAATGACAGGGGAGATTGAAAAATAATGTACTCGTATTCTGCCATGTGGTGAATGTTAAAGATCAGTAAAATATTTAGACCCAAACAGGATTTGTAGCATAGCATGCGTGCTCTGAATTTAGTGTGTATAGGTCAACAGATTTCTCTTGCTTGTGGCCATGAATCCTTTAGTGTCTGCACATATATCAAAATAATTGAAATTTCACAAGTCTGCAATGGTTTGCAATAACTGACCGATAAAAAGGTATAGTTCAATCAAAAATAATTGTTTTCATCTTGTACCCCCTCATGTCATTTCAAACCTGTATGAGTTTCTTCCTTCTGCGGAACAGTAAAGGAGATATTTTGAAGAACTACATTGAACCCCATTGACTTCCATTGTATGAACACAAAACTAATGAGACATTTCTCAAAATATCTTCTCTTGTGTTCCACTGAAGACATAAATCTATATCTTTGTGGAATAGTTTAGCCTCCTTTGAGTGCTGCCATATTCCAGCAGGTTTGGTGTGCCGATGATTGGAAAGATGTTTGTTTAAACCGTCGTTTAGAGAGTTTTAAGACAACAGGACAACAGTGTTTACAAAATATGTTTGGCTACAGAGAGGAGTTTTACAAAGAGTCAGAACAGTCTGTTATGTCTCAAAACTCAAAGCAAAGCTCTTCGGTACCCCAGATATGAAATGTAGATGTTATTGAATTTCCCACAGGTTTGACAAGGCTCTTGTGTGCTGACCTGAAGGTTAGTCGGAGTTAAACAGAAAAAATCTGGGTATATTTGGTCGTAAAAAAAGAACTTAGTAAACGGTATTACTGAAAACCCAATGCAAACAAGCGATGCCATAGAAGAACCATTTTTGGTCCCACGAAGAATCAACCATTGCTTTCTTACTTATTTATAATCTGAAGAACCATATTTCTCCACAAAGAACCTCTTGTGAAACCAAAAGGTTCTTCATATGTTAAAGGTTCTTAATAGAACCAAAAGGTTTTTCTGCGGCATCGAGGAACCTTTTGAAGCACCTTTTATAATGTGCGGAGGGCAGATTTATGCAGTATTTGCTTTTAATTCCTCCTCAATTTAAATCAAACCCAAATATGATGTGTTTGATACAAAATGAACAGAACACCAAAACATGTATAATACTTAAATATACAGATGTATATACAGTATCAATTGTGTATATATACAGAAAATATACATAGAAGAAAAGCTCAATGGAAAGTGAAATACCGTTATTAAAATTTAGTTTTAGTTACTGTGTTTGACTACAGTATTCATTTCCTGTCGTGTGTCATGTTTTGCCAAGCCTCTCTACATGAAGCATACAACATTTTCAAAACATCCTACATATGTCAGAATAAAGAACGAAATTATTTTACAAAGCTGGATATCATTTTCGATGGCAACCGGTAGAATTCTTTTGAGTACGCACGCGTACATTTTTTAAGAAACCCTTGCTAATGAACTAGAATGAAATGGCACGTCACACGACTGTTTAATAAATCTCAAGAGAATCATTGACCTTATCAGTATGCCTCGGTGTGAAACCAACAACGCTACACACAAGCCAAAGAAAGTTGAATGTTACGCTGGTCAATGTGATTTCAATCTTACTGTGGTGCCAGGGCGTTCAATATCTTGAATTCGCAATGAAGTCTGTGTTCAATCTATAATAATTAAAAGCATCAAAGTAATTGTTTTGCTAGGAAAGCAATGACATGCCTTTTTGAAACCTAGAAACTGATGGACGGCAGAAACAAAAGCACTCGGGGCTTTATACAAACACTGTGTGGTGTAATATTGAGGGGATTTATCCTGCAAACATGGGTATTAAGATGAAGTATTTAGCCCTCGGACAGACATTCTCTCGTGTAAATCTTTCTATGATCTCTTGACAGTTTTACTACAGTATCTGCGCCGGAGAAAAAAATGAATAGTTTTTAATAGTATGTTCCCATAACTTTTAGTATAGCAAAATGTTAAGGCAGCAATAATTTTGTCTGTCATGTATTTATCTATCTATCCATCTATCCCATTCTCGTCATCTATCGGTCTGTCTATCTTTTCTTGTCATTGGCATGGTTTGCCAAGAATGACCCGTTCACTTCCTGTCTGACTGTCATAGGTTCTCGTGTGCACTGGAATTTGTGCTGACATCAGATACGCTCAGTCACCCTTTAATGATGACTAACCGAAGCATTCCAGCAAATCTCTCCGTCAAGGACATTGTTGTTTTTATTGTCGTGCATATTCAATGTGATGCGTCAACAAGGACCTGGTGGCTTGATTTAGTGTTGGGTGTATGGCGTGGCCTGTAAATGGGTTTATAGCACACATCAATGAGACTGGACACAGCCTTCAATCAAATCTGATAAACAGAAAATACACTTCTATTGTTGAGCTTGAGCTTTCCATGAGCGCCGTTTGCTGTAGCATCACAGGAAAATGAGCCGCTTTTTTCTCTCTTGGGGACGAAGGACTCGTCACTTTTGTCATTATCATTATGGGTTAGCGCGAAATTGTTTTTTTGGTTTCTCATTTTGGTTTCAATTTAATGCATCATTTACTTGGATCCACTATTTATATTTTGGCACCGAATTCAGAATAGATGTTGGACAATCAGTCATTTAATGTTTCTCTTTACACATAACGGTGTGTTGTGACAGTGGACGTCCGCGCGGGGCTTTTCCAGAGAGACTGATACGCAAATTAATATTGATCTCACTCTCTCTCTTTCTCTCTCTCTCTCTCTCTCTCTCTCTCTCGCTCTCTATCTTTCTCTCTCTCTCTCGCTCTCTCTTTCTCTCTACAGGCAGTACATGTATATCCACACACACACAGACAGAAAAAAAATACAGTCATTTTCTGTGTGATGTGTAGTTGTGGTTGGAGTGTAAACTAATGCACATCTTGGAGAAGTGTATGTGAAAATTGGCCAACAATGATAATACGTGAGCAAAGCAAATCGAGAATTGTCAGCTTTTTCTATGCATTTTTTATATATGGAAATGAAATCCATATTCCTGGTACACCGTAGTTTTCCTTTACTTATATATTCCTTAAATACCTTATAATTTGATTGTTTATTTTATCCTAAGGGGCCTTAAAAGCAATTATTCTACAAATAGGCACTCCAAACATCCCCTTTGGCCACTGTCTCTCTCTCGCTCTCATGTATGTATGTATGTATAGTATGCATGTACACTCACACACATTCTGGTTTATTATCTCCATGGGGACTTACAAAATGCATCTAAAAAATATTGTTTTGTATGATTTTTAAGCTTTTTTGCCCATGGGGACCTGAATTTTGCTGTATATACAGCCGCAGAAAAAAAGAGACCAATTCAGAGACCGTTTTTATTGATTTTAAAATGTAAAAATAAAATAAAAGACCCCCTTTTTTCAGACCTCAAATACTGCAAAGAAACAAATGATTTACTTTCAAGTAATACAACAGTAATATTTCTACACGTATTTAGGGAATGTTAATACATCTAGAGATGTTGATTTGAGTTGAAAATATGGAATGGTTTATATACTGTACATGTGTGTGTGTGTGTGTGTGTATATACAGTATTATCGGCATTCTTGGTAAATATGAGCAAAGAAGACTGTAAAAATAAATCTGCATTTTTTTCTGTTTTTTAACTTTTATTTAAAAAATCTAGAAAATTCTAACATTTCATTTAGGTAAAACAACTTTAAGTGGGGGGGAACATCACATTGTTAATTGTTTTTCCTCTAATACTCCCTGCCCACAATTATTGGCACCCCATGAAATACTTATGAGTAAAATCTACCAAGTATATTCATATTAATATTTACTTTACAATTTGAGGTGACTAGAAACAGGATTTTGTCCAGAATAATATTATGTAACAGAAAGCCCAAACCCACTTAATCATTCACCACAATGGCTAAAACCAAAGAATATTGTTCTTATGTGCAGGAAATGATTGTTGAACTACACAAAATTGGATTGAAAATTAATTGGTTGAAACAATCAAAATGCACATTTCCAACATCAGGGGAATGATCAAGACATTTTAATGCACTGGAGATGTTGCAAATCTGCCTGAAAGAGTGTTTATATTGTCTAAATGCACAGCAAAGAGAATTATTTTAGAGGCCAAAGACTTTTCAAAGATCACAGATGGAGAAATTAGTTGAAATTGAGTCAAATAAAAATAAAGGAAAACTGCACCTCAATCATCACAAGTTGTTTGAGACACTATTCAAGAAACAAATCTTCTGCTCTCATGCAAAAACAAACTTCACCATAATAATATGCCATAATTGCACTTCAAACAGGACTTGGGTGTGAGGCCATATGAAATGAAAAATAGTTGTTTTGGCACAAGATAGGTTTGTTGCACAAAGGGATAAAAAAATAATACATTTAAATATATATATATATATATATATATATGGTTAAATATACCACCAGATCTTCATTGTTATGGACCTTCTTTTATGCCAGAGGTCCTGGACATCTTTTTGATATATAGAAATATTATAAAGGCTCATGGTTAGATCTTCCATCAGCACACTGGTCCAAAACAAACATCCAAATCAACAAAACATGGGTCACTGAACACAAAATCAAGATCCTGTCATAGCCATCCCAGTTGAAGGACTGGGACCACACCAACATTTGAAGGATCTGGAGAAATTCTTTATGGAGGAATGTACTCGGATGACTCTCAGGGTATTCTCAAACCCCATCAGACTGAATACACTCAGTGCTGTTTTTCTTATAAATTGAGGTTGCGGAGTGTATTAAATACAGGGCCGGGTGCCAATAATTGTGGCCAACATGTATGGAAGAAAAACATTTATTAACTATCTGATATTCCCCCTACTTCAAATTGTTTTCCTGCAATGAAGTGTTGGAATTTTGTAGATTTTCTAAAGAAAAGATCAAAACGAGAAACAATTCAGATTTATTTTTACATCCTTCTTCGCTCATATTTACCAAGGTTGCCAATAACAGTGAAGGGCACTGTATGCTCTCTATATTAGTTTGTGCTCACCTACAGCTATATCTCCACAAGCAGTCTTCACGACACCCTATAAAGTTTAGAAAGGTCACCTCTGATAACAAGTATCTAAAATAAGAAGAAAAAATGATATTATATTTTTCATTATTGATACATAACGGTTGTTTTTTTAATAATTAGTGGGTTTCTGAGATTCATCTGGCTGTTACTGAATTCGTGAAACCCTCAGTTTAATATCCTACTCCAGTCCAGTCTGTGGAAATAAAAGATTAAATTGTGGTGCTTGAAGGCACAAGTGTTTCTCTCTCTCTGAGAGTTTTCTTCAGCTTTTATCCTGCGTTTCCAAAAGCCCCTCTAGACTCTCTAGTGTGTTATGAAACGGCCGAATACAGATCCTCCATCTCAATGTTACACTTTAATTCTTTTAATGGTATTGCCAATGTGCAATTAAATCAATTAATTGTTTGTTTGATCAATATGCGACTCTTCTTATTTCTATGCCAGTGCTCTTTAAACCGCAGAACAATCCTTTTCTCCGAAGAGCTCTTCGCTGATCATATTGAAGTGAATTTATGTCAGGGATTTGAATAAAAACTATTAACCTTGATTAACAGAGCAACGTTCCAGCGTAGAGATCGAATGGGATGCTATAAAAAGACTTGGCCGGTATCGTGACGCATGACGTGGTTATCTGTCCTGTCACGCCGAGGCCGCGGTGTCGCGAGGCATACAGTACATATCTTTCTTTTCCAGACTGATCTGGCCGTAACATTTCTCGTTTTCTGGCTTTTATTAATGTCAAGTGTCATTAATCTTTCCCATTGCCTGGCTTCTTTTTGAGAGATTTGTATTCAATCTTTGTCAAAGAGAGAACCTGAGTCGCACTGTCTGGTGAAGTTCAATCAAAAGCACTTCTTTTAGTCGATTGAATTCTATTTATAACCCGAGATGATTCGTATGGAGTTGAACCTGAAAGTTGACAAGCTTTGCATACAATCCTATTCAAAGCTTTATAAAGCATGGCTTTGGGGATATCTATATGTATTGGTCTCTCATTAGTAATTATTTTCATTCTTCACAGCATAAAATGCACTGTAGCTTATTGCTTTATAAAGTAATGTGAGTGTTTTCTGTGCATCTTCATCTAGGTTCCATCTTCCCCACATACAAGCCTTCGGACACGGTGTTCAAGATAACCTTTTGGCTCGGCTATTTCAACAGCTGTATCAACCCCATCATCTACCCGTGCTCCAGTCAGGAGTTCAAGAAAGCCTTCCTAAGCGTGCTGGGCGCTCATTGTCTCCGGAATAGATCCACACCAACCCACCCTCTCTACCAGGGTCACAGTCCACGGCATGCCCAGTCACAGCTCCTCGCCCTCGGCCTCACAGGCAACACTTCCCGTCTGAGCCCCTCCTCCTCCATCGCTCTGTCCCGCAGCCCTTCCTCCCGGGACGGCCGGGAGTGGCAGGCCCCTTCCCGGACCTCGTCCGTGGGGACCCCGGGAGTCGGTGCCGGAGTGAGCGTGGGAGCTAAAGTGGCGGGAATGTGCAGTAAGAACCTGCTGAGGACTTGCTGTGCCGTGAGAACAGATTCCCCTCAGCCGGAGGAGCCCACACAGAACTCTCTTCCCGTCATCAAAATCCATCAGCTCTCGCTGTGTGAAGACGGGGATGCGGTGTGAATAAAGTCGCCGGGGAAATCGCTCTTAAGAGACTGCCGCTGCGTGCGACGCCGTTTGTCACATGATGGTGTCTCGGATTGGAGAACACAAGCTGACAATCTGAGCGTCTGCTATTGTGATGATGGCCATTAAAAGAAAACAGTAGGTCACTCTGAAAATAAACGCAGACGTTATTTGTTCTTTCTCACGTTCTGTATGCTTTTCTCTTTTATACATCGATGGTTCAAAACGACGGTGGATGTCAAGCTCCAAAAAAAGACTACTCGATGATAAATAAAGCACCAAATAAGTAATTCACAACCACGGTGGTTCTCCCTAACAAAATTGACCATGGTTTTTACCGTAGTCAAATAATTTACCACGGTAAATTCGTATTAACCATGTTTCTTGGCAAATTGATTACCATTTGTATAACCACAGTTTTACTACAAATATCATTCAATAATGGTTACTGTAGCAAAGCCGTGGTACATTTCTGCTTACCATGATTTTACTATAGTAACCATGGTATTCTGGTATTATTTGTCGTTAAACCACGGTTAATTTTATAGGAGCTTGCATATGTTATAATCAGAACTGGAGCACCTGTTATGCAAAATGTGTCTTAAAGCCAGATTAAAAAAAATGTATATCACTGAAAAAACAACTGCATATGGAACACGAGTTTGAGAGTAAAAAGGAGCCCAGGCTGAAACATGAAGGTCTTTTGTTGTGGTTTGCATTGTGAGTATAAATACCAGCAATTATTTTTTATTGTCAGATGTTTTATTTCAGCCTTCCAATTTGGGGAAATTAAAACCCAGACTCGTCTGATCAGCGTTCCCACCGAAAAAAGAAATTATATTTTTGACGCTCCTTTCTGGGCTCGTATGATATGTTCACTTAATTGTTCAATTTCTGAAATTGCACTGTAGCTATTGCTGTGGGTTGTTTGCATTGACTGTGATTTGGAAAGGCTTTCTGTAATAGAAAAGTAATTTGTTCGCTCCTGCTTGAACTGGGAATGGATCTTTATCGTGTCTTTCAGATGCATGTCATGGTCACGTTGTCAGAATGTCAAAAATATTGCCATGTGAACTTAAGTATAGCATGACCGGAAAATCCGATTTATGGATGTCAAAGTGGGACCAACTTTTACAATTCTACATCAAAAGAACCGTCTCCTGCGAGATGCACAAATATTCACCGTCTGTGGATGAATGACATTATTATCACGAGATGAAAGTGACCTCAAAGTGACCAAGTTTCTTTTATTACTTTGCCTAAATGCCTTATTATAACAAACGTCACTTATGTTACTGTGTTTATTGTTTGTCATATAAAAGAAATGTATGTGGTTCAAATATGATTATTATCCAATAAATCTGTGAGAATCCGTCATGTTTGCTTTGATGGCATCTTATTCCCCAAGTGACCGGCTATTCCTAATTTTGGAGAAATGTTTCATCATGCGTTATCAAATATGAGAAATGATATCATAAGTATGCGTATACTGCTTTTACATCCGTGTTACTGGATGTTTGTGAAACCCTGCCTCTACCCTGTATCCCGTGGGCTCGAAAGATCTGAGCTCCTGTAGTTCAGTTTAAAAAACTGATGAAGATACTTACTGGTCCTAGTTTAAGGCACATCCCAATTGGGCTTTTATTTTATAATCCAACGGGTTAAGAATAGTAAACTGTAATGTTTAGAAAAGGAACGCACATCCCTCCTTAACAAGCCACACAATTTGAGTCATCATTGACATTCCCGCAGAACGAGTTAAACAGAGCTTTCTTTCTGCAACAATACTGATGCCTACCCAGAGAAGATGTTATTGCTCAGGTGTTGCTCTTTCATAGATCTGGAGATTTGATGGAGTCCTCAATTGTCTTTCACATAAGCATCTGTTAAAACCAGAAACAAGATGATTGTTGAAACACATATGGAGGTGTAAAATCAACGCTTATTGAAGAGATCACATAATCTGGATTAAGGGTCAATCCCATTGAAAACTTCAAGAGTATTGGCCTTCGACTGCAGAACGAAGCAAAAGTTTCCATTTGCTCTCCATTCAATCTCACAGATTTCTAGGAAAAATAACAGATAAATAAAATACAGTAAAAATATAAAGAGATCTCATCCGTCAGACCTCACAATAGACACCTCGACATTGACCATTTCTGGTTCATAGAGACTCTACAAGAGTCATTTAGGGAAGGTTATTTTTACGAGTGCTAGTGCACTCCAGTTACGACTAGTCTGAACACCCTCCCCTACATCCTCTCCATCCCATCAGCTTCGCTCGCAGCGTTCAGACGACAGAGACACGGAGAGCATGTGAAATTGCCAGGAGAATACTTCAGAGCGGCTCTTGGGATGTTAAGCGGTGTCTCTTTTTCGTTGATGGTGCTTTGACGTCAAATTCGACCACTTATTCTCAGGGAGACATTTCGCACACAAGAGAATGCGTCTCGCTGTCTGTCTCGGCGTCTCTTTGGCGCCCGGACAAAATTTTACTTACCAATGTAAATGCGGTCGAGCACTAGCTAATACATCGGAGGGGCACAGAAGGTCAATCGCAGCGGGACGCTTCTAATAATACGATAGCAATAAATTGCTTTGTAACTCTGCATCAATTTAAGTGCAGGTTTATCTAGGGACAGGCAACCGAGTGCAACATGTTCATCAAATAGTGTTTGGTTTTCGGAGACTTCATTCAAATGTCGAGGATGAGGAGATTTTCTTTGGAATGGTGTGGGCGTGTAAATAAGGATTTTTTTGACGTGTACGGTTTCATTAAATGTAATTTAAGCAGATCGAACAGACTGATTTTCTCAAATGAAGGGTTTACGTCTCAAGGTCTCTGGGGGCCAGAAAGCATCCACGCTCTCTTCCTATCTCAAGGAAAAAATGCTAGAGTTAGTTTTCCCGTATACTACAAGTCTGTCTTGAATTTGTCATTGGACTGACACACCAAGGTTGCGGGTCTGGGCAACCAAGCGTTCTCACGGGATTGAGATACGCTTGATTCAGGCCGTCGAGAGAGTCGCTCCAAACATAGAGCACATGAGAAAGCCATCGGCCCACAGAATCATGGCAACGTGTCCCTAACCCCAAATTCCAGCTCTGACTCAAGGGGGACGGTGTTTACCCCAGAGCAGAATTACCTCTGTGTTGACGATCAAGGCCGTGTCAAGTGATGTGATTCATTATGCAAAATAAACGTTTGTGTATATCAATCCAAAAACATCAACATGCAGGCGATGGGTCGCACATGCATGCTACACACAGATATTTGATGGAATTAAAGATTGACGCTATGGCATCATCCAATTAAACACGTGTTTAAAATACACCACGGTCAGAAGATGTTGAGAAACCAAATGCACGTGTGCTGAAATATTGAAGCATTTGACATTAATAAACAACATGCTGTGTTTCAATAGGGTCAGAGAAATGGCCCTGAAAATCATTTCCAAGGGGAAAATCTCGGGCATTAAAAAAAAGTTTACTCTGACTCGTATGTACACCCACTGCTAAAAACACAGAATTGGTTATGCATGCGGAAGATCAGACGCAAGACGCTCATGTAATGATGTATAACAGCACTCGCCGCAAGTCAGCGGAGGAGATTTTATAAACCTGTCAGTGTCTTTGGTGCTGTAGTTCTGGGCACTGCGGGGGAAGACGCTGCCCGCTCGACCTGATCTGATAGAAACCTCACATATTGATGTGCGCTTCTGGTACCAGTTTTCAGACGGTCTCCCATGTGTGGGAGTTTTTAATCACCTTTTGCCCATCTCACACCTTCAAGCAAGACCGTACCATTAAAAAAGTAAAGACTAAATATGAAGTGACTGATTTATAAATAAACTCACTCTAAAATCCACTAAAAAAACTACACGATGGGTTTATCCTTCTGTATCACGGTAATGGATATACATTTCTTAATTTGGGTGGTATTTTGTTGATCTTTTCTGAAACATTTAACAAAACAGAGCAGTACTAATTGGCCCTCATTAAGGGTGTTTCTCAAACTCGTGGGAGGCGCAGCGCTGTAGCGCCCCCTTCTGTTTGAATGTTTTAATGGGAATATCGGCACTTGGACTGGTTTTTAATCCCAACTGGTTTGCAAGAGGACTTTGTGTGCTGGTCAGGGTGTGTGTTGCCCTGCTGAAAAGAACAACAGAAACTTTAATGGTTTACATTACAAACATCAGCTGTTTGCCATTAAAACAATTACAAAATGCCTTGATGTTTTGTCGTTGGGGACTATTTCCGTTGGATTTAACAGTTTATTGGTTCTCATCGGCCAGATAACTTCTCACCAACAGAACTCAACACATTACCAGTATAGTCCCACAGAGACCATTATAATTTCCATTACACCCGAAACAATTCCCATTATAACCGTTAAATTCGATGAAATGTCTGTAATGTTGTCAATAGTTTTAAACAGGGTTATCAGATTAAATGAAACATTTCTCTTAAATAATGAGGATTTTAATCAATTCAATGCGTCTAATAGGGATTTATTTGAAATCATGTTTGCAAATTTTTCAACAAAAACGAATCTACAACAAATTTGGATTAGCTGCATCAGTATAATCCGAAATCGCAAAATCGCGTTGATAATAGTATTACGTTAGCCACGTTAGCCGAAAGTATAACGTTAGCCACAAGGCATAAATTAAACTTTTTAGGTATTGATATGATACCACAGTGATGTGAAAATGACGCACTAACCTTGTCTGTGTCATTTTTGTCCATTTAAAAAAAAGATCCCGTCAGAACGACGTCAAAAAGACGAACTAGTCAATTTTCGACGACCAGTCAGCGTGATTTCCCAGACATCAAAGTAACGCGAGAACTTTCGTACAACGCAATATTATAACCAAGTACATAGAACCACGGAGTATTTTAATTTAAATTTTAGCAGCGCACATTTTAGCTTTTAATTCGATTTAAATGTCTTCTAATTCGTCAGAAGCGTAAATGCGAGTCAGCGAGTGAATCTTTTGTTCATTCAGAAGAGTCACTTGTTCGTGAATCACACGGATCTCGCGATGTTTGTCTTTCAGAAAACGTGAGCGTTTGCTAAAAACATTAATTTATCAGTCACAACCTCACCACGCCATGAAATCAGTACTTTACACGAACACACACAACTTTTTAATGTAATTTAATTTGTTTAAAAATAATTTAAAAGAGACGTGCACGTGCTTTCGCCTAATTATCGGTTTGGAGCCTTGCTGTCAATCAACGGGAACATTTCATAACTCAGAGAACAAGATCGTACATCATTTATTACTCATTAAAATGAACCTTAGTACCATGACACACAACTGCGTTTTATTGTAACAATCAAAGACATGAAGAATGAATTCTGTACATATCTTTCATGGGAAATGTTCAACTTGTCATAACAATACTAACAGACATTGAGAACTGTATCACTTGGTGAATAGGCAGGCAAGTCAAGTAAAATAAAAAATGATAGCAAAAGTAACACTGAATATCCACAAGATTAACCCTACACATGCCGGACACAATCCGTTTCAGATAAACACTGTCACTGCAACCTGCAGAATGTCCTTGGGATAAAGGTGAGAGTCGTTTATTTAGGGGTTGCGAGGGGGTGAGTAGCTGCCCCATGGTGCGGCGGTGAAGACAAACTCTTGGGATGTCACAGGTAAATAAATGAACCCATGCCCAGATCCACAGCATGAAAAAAGCACCTGGTGTGAGGTCAGAGCCGGGCGCTCCAACCCTGCACGGCTGTCGTTTCTAATCAACAGCCATGTCAAGTGATGGAGACCTGTTACTATGGTAACAAGGCCGTTAGAAACGGAGGGGGTAACACAACAGAGGGGGTAATGAAGGGCCAAAAATGAAAAAGAAGGGCCAGGATCTTCCTGGTATGATCCCCCTTCATGTGAACTGCAGGACGAGTAGGAACGGACAGCTTGACATTTACAGCATAAAAGTGAGTGAATTCAAATCACAGCAAAACCCCACAGGACTGCGCACTACGGCCAAAACACCACGGTTAGTCTCTTCACTTCAATTCACTTCACTTCTTTTCTTTTTTTTTTGCTTTGAAACAACAAGTAAACTTTGAAAACAACAAGTAAATAAAACCGAGATAAACAAGAGAAACTAAAGAAGTGCAAAATGAGAGGAAGACGACCGTGAGGGATTTTTCAAGAAGTGTTTACAGTAAAAGCACTGACCTGAAACCTCAATCATAACGGTAATCAAAAAAAGTTGATTATAAAACAACACTCTACAGACCTTTAATAAATCAGGCTTTTGTGGAAGAGTTGACACTTTTGCGAAACGTAATTTTGAAACAATACATAACTCGTTGACTCTTCCTACGAGGAAAAATAACAAAGCGATATTGCAACAGCACGTTGTAATGCTTAACCACTCGGGCGATAGTTTTGTGCTGTATAAAAAGTTAACAAATAAAAAAAGGAGAAATAATCTATAAACTTATAGCGGCAGATGATGGACCATGCTGGTTCCAGTTCTTTAAATGCAGCGCCCTTGGTTATTAGTATACATTTCAGGATGACAAACATTTTACGATATGCAAGATTTAAAAAACAAGGGCTGTTTGGAATGATACACTACCGTACAAATTGTGTCGTAAGCATGTAAAACAGTATGAATTTGTTCGTTTTTGTCCAAATTTAAGTAAAAGAATTTAACACCAATTAAGGAAAATATATCAGCATGCTTTTCACGAGTGCTGTTAAACAAGTACAGCTTTGCATTACCAAATGTCGCTTTGAATATAATCTCTGCAAAATGCACAAATAAGATCCATAAATGAAGCAACTAGTAAATTAACTCTGGGTTCAAATGTCATTTGCAAAGACGCAACACACTTTTCGCATACTATGCACCAAGTGCAAGACTAGCATGCTATCCCACTGAAGTTTGCTGTCATACCAACTATTCCAGCTGATTTTCAAATCAAATCCCTTTAATTGTCACATCACCACAGCACAAGTGCCTTGGCGAGTGACATTTTTGAGAGCGTGCTCGAAAGTGCAGAAGCTCGGGATGCCATCCTGAAACACCAAGTTAGCCACATTTAAATAACAGGAACCAGGAATTCGAGAAACATGAAATGTAAGGGGTGAAAGGGAAGGTGTGCTTGTTCAAACACCAGATGGTTGGATTGGTCCGAGAAAAAAGCCCATGTTTTTTTAACCCCATGTTTTTTGCCTGCCTTTATCCCAGGGTGGTAATGTTTGCCCTGCCACCAGGGGGCGCCACAATGCGTTGAGTGTTACGACGAGGAACGTTGTCGTCAACTTGAGCCCCTGTGAAGGGGTGAAAGAAAAATATTGGTTAAAGGTGCTTGCACGCGTACTTCAGTTTTTTAGGTAATGTAACAGGTCAACTGGGTTTCTGAAAGTACACATCAATTTTGCGCTATAACATCGTGCTATGTTACGAGTTCCTCTCTTTATTCCAAAAGAAAGTGTGCTCCAGGTACAGACTGCACTCACCAGACAGACTGAAACCAGACTGGTGCAGGTTGCGAACCGGCTGAGGAGCAGATTTGACCGGAGAAGTCTTACCAGAAGTGACAGCGGTCGTGACCTTGGGTGTTACAGTGACCTCGCAGACCGGGCCGTCATACAGACCACGTGGAACTCCACGCAGCTCAGCCATCTACGACACAGAAGGCGGTAAATATGAACGACTCGAGAACATTGACGTTCTGTACACCATAGGATATTTAAAGATCACCGTCGTACTTTAAGTACAATGAATCAGAGAATCATAACAGCCATCAAATTGCGACCTTGTGACCTTCAAGTACTACTGACTCACTCTGACTGCACTTAGACTCTAATGTGTATAATCACAGAATAAACAATGATCACACATATAGTTCTTACTTTCAAGTTTGGTGGGATGAGTCACATTCAAAGTCATCCTTTCATCCCTCGCTCAAAAAAAAAACTTTGTCCATATTTTACCCAACCATCGGTTGAACAATCCAACATTTTCCAAAACGCAATGTACCAACATATATATTTTCTTCTCCAGCATGGATCAACTCACATTTGATCTGATACACAATATACTGTAATATGATCAAATGAACCATTACTTGCATTTTTATTTAACAATCTACAATAATAGGTGACGAGTTTATGTCCAAAAAGAGATAACTTTGTTTTTTATTATGTTACCGTGTTTTTATTGTGTTAGTAAGCTGTATTTTTTTACTTATTGCGGCTTAAGCAAAAAATTGATATTGATATTAATTGGAATGCAAAATAAACAAACATGATATTTAATGTCTTTTTTGGAAATAAACTCTTCAAATGTAAATATCTATGAATGCGACACATTAAAGATACTCAAGTTTTATAGCTTCATATACTTCAGATCATTTCTGATCTTACGTCTTTAATCTAATACCTTTAGTGTGTATAAATCTAATATATGACTCTAGTGTTCATATATTGATGAACGTACCCAGCTACGGGCCTTTATCCTCTTATAGACGTAATCGGGGAAGGGTTTACGGGTGATGTATCGTCCAGATCCCTCAATGGTGTGAAGGGTCCCTTCCTCCAGTGTGATCTTCCCTTGGCTGATGACGACCAGAGGAGCTCCACGTACTTCCATTCCCTCAAAGATGTTATACTCCACCGCCTGAGAGCGAGAATGAAAAAAGGCAATACGCTAATGGATATATCTGCGTTTTGAAGCTTCGCTATGTTAAGTCCCAACTACAGAATAACGTGAGGGCATTTTTAATATGAAACTATTCGTCCGTGTTAAACTGAAGAAGGCCAGTCATGCACATCTGGAATGTGTGAATAAATGACATATTTTGTTGAACTGTTCCTTAAAGACTGACTACTGATTTTGCAAATGAAGTAGTTTATTACGTCCCTTAAGTAATTAAATATAATAGTTATTCAACTTAATTCATTACGCCAATATTTACCTACCGCCTGCCCCTCAGTTATGAATATTGAACGCTCTGAATAAATATCTCCCATAGCGTGCTTTAATAACCCAGAGTTCCAAGTGCTTAAATTAACAAATGTAAGAAATAAGAATAAAGGGAGAAACTTAATAGAAACATCTGATACGCATATGAGACTTGAGACAAAGAGTCAGAATTCTTACATTTGTCTCTGTGATCAGTTTCAGAAGAGATTTGCAGAATGTCACAAAACTGAGCTCAGATTTCTCAAGTCTGCAGTCAAAAGTCAATAATATTGAAGAAATTTATTTCATTTTTTTTGTAGAAACACCCGAGTTTATATTGGAAAGCTGGAGCAATATTGGAAATTTCACCTGCTCCTTCAAACGCCATTATTACTCAATCCATCAACCTCTGAACCACATGCACAGGTTTGTGGGAAATCAGTGATGGACCTCAAACGTGACCGGACTGAAACATTGAGTTTGTATGTGCTTAAATGTGTTTACCTCAGGTTTTATTCTCATGCATGGCCTCAACATAATATACTCCGTCCACATTTGACCGCATCGCGTCTACAGTGATTATATCTGAATGAAATCAGCGTGGTGAGCAGCATCGGCTTCATTGATAAACAGGAACGGACAGAGAGCGAGTCAGCAGAACGTTGGAACAACTCCGAGCAAAGCAAAGGATCATGGGAGTCAGAGACGGTCCAAAGTTAATCATGTCACTCGTATAATGGCTTGTTATAAAAACCTCGGATACACTAACAGCCCGTGACTCACTGCTCGTCCTTTACAGGGGTCGTATCAATAAAACGACACAATTGCCGGAGGATCAGTAGATTTTGAGCCAGACCTGTATTTAAAGGGACAGTTCAACGAGAAATTCTGTCATCATTTATTCACACTTTGGGTGTTTGCATGACTCATTCTTCAGTGGAACACAAAAGAAGATATTTTGAGAAACGCCTCAGTGGTTTTGTGTTCAAACAAGGGAATTCAGGTGTTGTTAGCCAATCGACATTCTTCAAAATATCTTCTCTTGTATTCTGCAGAAGAAAGAAACTCATACATGTTTGGAATCACAAGGGAGTGAGTAAAAATTATCCCTTTAATTTATATCAGACTCATTCTTGCGTTTAGAGAAGGCTAAATGAAGCGCAACAGAATCGAACAGTACGCAGGGGTCGAAAGATGCATTTTTAGATGCAAAGCACATGGTGCGGAACAATGGGGAAACCGTGACATGCGATGAGAGTTTTTAGACTCTTAGAAATTCATGTGAACAATTAAAAACGGCTGAACAAACGAGCGAGTTAAATTTGGACATGTTTGGAGGGTTGTGTGTTACCGAGTGGTGGTTCTTAGCAGAGATGATCTTGGACGCGTCTGGGTCCCACAGCACCAGGTCAGCGTCAGAGCCCACGGCGATGCGGCCCTTGCGCGGGTACAGGTTAAAGATCTTGGCAGCGTTGGTGCTTGTCACAGCCACAAACTGATTTTCATCCATCTTGCCTGTCACCTGCGAGGCAGAACATTCATCTTTGAGAAACAAAACCTCTCACAAGTTAGGCAGTTAGCAACAAACACAAGTAATCTTACCGAGGTTAAGGGCATTACTTTTACAAATACATTTATTTTTCAGTCAAATTTATTAGTCTTAACAGTAGTTAGTTTATAAATGCAAACCAAATGGAAATATCCATCTCATAAAAACCTGTTTTGGATACAATTAGGCTCGCCAATATAAGTAGTGCTGTGAAAGTGATTACTCCAAAAAATTACCTAAAAGTCATTATTTATATTCAATTTTATTTCATAAAATATGAATCAGCAGTACTAGTGATGCTTGAGTAACGTATAAACCCATCAATATAAGATCGTAAACGGTGTTAACTGCTGTCTCTTACCACACATTTGTCCCAGATGATTGACATCCTCTCCTCAGTGCCGTTAGTTCCTTCTGGAATGAGGGTAAAATTATCTTTGCCGACGGCTCTCTGCGAGGTGTTGAAGGTGCAGTGGCCGCTACCGGTCACCTGCAGGTCACCACTAAGATTTTCAGGAAGGAAAAATGGTGTTATGAAGTTATCGAAATCGAAGTATTAATATTCATGTTCAATTCTACGTCATGTCAGTGTAGGAAAATTTGTGACATTTTTGCAAAAGGTCAGATTTTCTTGCCTCCGTTGTAGCACACGAAACAGTAAAAGAAAATGCCATGTAATAAGACATATTTATTAAGCTTTTGGTAGCTAATTCTTTATTTTGAAATATAGAAATTTATTTGTAGCAGATTTCCCTTTTCATTATTATTAGGTTACAGAACATGAGAGACTTATACCTATACATATTATGTGATTATATTAATAATAATAATCATATTCGTGTATAAAATCTAATATAATTATACATTTACAAATAATTTGTAGATTTATTGTGGAAATCTACATATGTGGACAGGTTTGTTAAAATACTTATTTTAGTTAAGCAGTTTATTGTTTACTTTTTATTTGAATCTTTTTATTTATATATTCTCTTTGACAACCATGTAACTTTAGTATATTATCACAGATTTGATTATTAAAAGTTAAACATTCTGTGTGCAATGGCGCCCTCTAGTGTTCACACATGTTCTTCCCATAGCAGACACAGATGTGTGTTCCCTAATGATTGTCACACTGCTCACACACTCGCTGTGTAATCTATATATAAAATATATTTGAACACAGCGGTGGACACACACCAGGCCAGAAGGGAGTTGAGATAGTCTGGAGTTGTGGGGTCAGGGCTGAGGGGAGGAGAGGTGACGTAAGCCGCAGCCTTGGCCCAGTTCTTGCTCCAATAGTGAGAGCCATCCGTACCCAAACTGGCTGAGATGGGCTCCCCATACACCACAGTACCTGCAGGGCAGACGGAGAGCAGGGTCAAGCGTGCGTGCAACAAACCCTGTTCATTACTAAGTGCACACTTTTGTACCGAAAGAAAAGAAACGGTCATGTTTGCACTTCTGGGTGATTTGTGGGAGATCAAAATTTGTACCTTTTTTCCTGGTCTGGGCAATGACATCAGCAGCACTCTTGCTCATCACCTTGGTGACGTAAAGAGGGCAGTTGGTCTGATTGGCCACAGTTACAGCCCGGTTGACCGCCTCAGCCTCCACCTACATCACGAGAGCAGATACACACTGACCTTCAGATGAAATTACAGACGCATTCACTGTAACGGGTTATTCAGCATCTTTTTTAAGCTGACTGCACTTTATATGCGCCAACGGACTCCACTAGAACTTTCTGAAAGGTTGATGTGTGTTTTCCCCGAGGGAAAGAAACATCGTAAATGAGATCTCTTTATAATCTCAGCTGATTCTCTCAATGAGAATAAATTGCGATCAAACTGATCATGTTGCTGAGGTCTTCTGCTTCTCAGAACTTTTTCCAGAGACTTTCAAAGATGTGTCAATAATTATTTATTTGTTTTACTTACACATTCGCAATACAATTTTTCAGTAGAAAATTCCCTGATCTCAGACCCTATTCAAGTGTGCTATTAATATACTTCTTTTAAATTTGAAAGGACACTTTTAGTCTATTTTTATGTATTTTCAAAAATGTTCTTTATGTTTGTCAGCTTAAGAACAAATAAAAAGCGCCGAACTGTGGAAACTGATATTCTTTGTACACAGTGATAATATGAAATTACTTCAAATCTACTTAAACACCAGTTAATAAGTCATATTTCATGAACAAAATAATATCTAAATAGGAACATAGTTATATATTTAAAGAGTAGAAAAATTATGTGATCTTAAGTTTACAAAACTTACAAGTATACTTGAAGAATAAAAACTACTAAACTAGGATATTACTGAGGGTATAGTTAAAAGTGTACTTTCATAAACAATACAATTATTATTTACGTTTTATAATATAGTAAACTATCAGGATACATATAAGTTCACTTGTAGTATAGTTGCAGTGCAAACAAAAATGTTCCAGTAAACTAGTGGTGTACTCAAAGTTTAACACTTTTGTATTTAAAAGTGCGCTTAAACTAAAAAGTGGGCCAGCTTAGTTATGATACATGTACAGTATTTGGTGTAGTATTGTCATTTCTGTCTGCGAGTGCCCAACATTACACTACAATATAGTCCAGGTGTACTGTGAAGTATTCTACCTCCTCTGGGCGACTCAGAACATGTCCCTCTGGACCAGTGATACCCAATCCCAGAATCCTCTTCTGCTCCTGAAAACAGAACGCCACCATATTAATACAATCATATATCATTTATTTTCTTCACAGTCTTTGTTGTTTCATATACTGCACAGCTATGTTTTGTATAAATGACAATTTATCACTTGATGCTTTATCACGTCAGACTTGGTTTGGACACGCTGCTAACGTGAGAGGAAAAGTAGGCTTACTTCAGCGATGATGTCACCATTCTCTGCGTGCACCTGGGCGATGGCTCCCAAATCCTTGATGGCACTGAACACCTCATACATCTGGAACAGAGAGAAAAACATTAAGCCAGGTGTCTCATTAAGCCAGGTGTGGAGATTATATGTATTTCTTTATTAAACTATATTAATAGGCATATGTGGTGTAGACAGTCATAGATAGTAATGTATGCAAGTAAAAACCCTGAATTAATCACTCAATTTTTTTAAATACTGTATCGGCCGCCGATATTAATCGGTTTTGTATGCTGTAGTGGACTTTTTAGCATCTGGTGGATGCGAAAACAAAGTGAATCAGCGCTGCTCTAACAGAGTTTACCTCAGGCGCATTTTACTGTTTCATTTGAGAGAAGCTGCTGTCAAACTTTGCAGCAAGCCGTCAATGTTATAGTCCAGTTAATCACATGACAAAAATGCTACCAAAAATTTACAAAACTTGTAATTATGTAAGTAGACTTAAAACAGCAAAAGAGAAAATCATAAGATGTAAGATACTGGTTCATATTAACAAGAAAACACAGAATCCAGAAAAATAAAACAGAATTTGGGAAAAATAAAACGGATTTCATTGGTTCCTAGTTTATTAATTATCTGCATGAAGGCAATGAGTTGGATGTCTGGAAATCCTTTGTTTTTCTCTGAGCTAAATAATTACTGTAAATAGCAACAGCACAGACTTTATTTAAATTTATTAAAGAAGTCAAATTTGCGTTAATGTTTTTAATAAAAGAAACATTGGATAGCAAAAATCACCATTGAAGATTGTCATGTTGTCGTCTTGTATTTTAATCTTAATTTACATTTAGGCACATTTACACTTGTGCCTCTCTTAAAATGTTAAATGAATAAATGATTCATGTTCAGTAAAATCAATTGAATGCAATAAAACTAGCTAGTATTGTGTAATTCTGTCTGCAATTGACCAATATCAGCATCTGAATCAGCCGTTAGTTGTTTGTTAAAATCGCTATCTGCCTAAAAAATCCTATCAGTCCATCCCTATTAATTACTATTGAAGATATACTGCATGATTTTGCTTTATAATCTCACCTGAGAGTCATTTAGCTGGAAAACATCCTTGTAAGCCATGTAAACCAAGAAAGAATTGACACCTGCAGAGACACAGAAGCAAGATAAAAGAGATCAGACACATGACACACACAGATAATTCTCCGGCTTCAAGAACCAGTGGCAGACGTGCATGAAACAAAACGTTTTTCTTTTATTAAAGTTATTCTATTGTTAATGAAACATCTCTGGAATAATGTTGATTAGCGCTGAAAGTTATTTAAGATAATCCGTACATTACATTTAAAATGAACAGTATTGTCAGTTTGTTTATAACACTTTTTACAATAAAGATTGTTTCAAAGCAACGTTACTCTAGTTCATTCTTTATTAAATGTGCCTTTCAGGGAACCACGTCGGGTTTCGCTTTGGTTATAATTGTTATGTATTTTGAATATGTTGAAGTCATCTTGAAAAAAAAATGCCTCCTTGGAGTCCATTGCAACAGAGAATAATGTTGCTCTTCAGCTTAAATCAGATCAAACTGTGATGATGATGTGCAAAATTTGAGTCCGCAGCTTTTCAGAGTACAGGGGTGTCAATAGTTCAAGTTAATAAATGTGTTTTTTCTGTGGTCATTGACAGTACAAAACCAATACAGTCGACTGAGCATCACATGTATTAATCCTGGAACTATATTTTACTTGACGTTGGTGTTTAAACTGTCATGTTCATAATTTTTTCATGCTTTTGCAGTAGAATTGTTCAGCTCATCGTTGTTATAGTAGAGCGGTTGAATTGAAGGTCTGATGCTGTGACATCATACCGTGATCTTTCACCAGCGCTTCAATCTCCTCCCGCATCCCTCCGTGCCACTCTGTGATGTCCACATGAAGAGAATAATCACAGCAGGATTTATGATCGGCCCACTCCTTCCACTGCTTAAAAGCAGCGATCAGACTGACGCCGGGCTCAGGGACCACATGGTCAACTAAAACACACACACACAGTTTGGTGTTATCTCCGTGGGGACAGTCCAAAGGCGTAATGATTTTTAAACTGTACAAACTGTAGATTTTACCCCATGACGTAAATGATTAATAAACTTTTATGGCCATGGAGACCTCAATTTGAACCCCACGGTGACACGAGTCCCCATGAGTTGGTGTGCTTACAAGCCAAGGCCACGCACACACACACACACACACACACACACACACACACACACACACACACACACGCACACACACACACACACACACATTGTGTTTCCATGTTATATGGGTTCTTTCCCTTTTATACTGTACAAACTTTATATTCTAATCCCCTGGATCAAAAAACTGTATATTATCGATTTTAACATTTCAAAAATACATAATTTAGTTAGATTTATATTCAGATTTCTTCATTTCCTAATTGCAAAATCAAAAGCCAAATCATAAAAAGGGTTTCGGTAAACAACAATTTTTAAAACGTAAAAAATTTAATTTGAAATGTATTTATTTTATATTTAAAAGAAATAATTATATTTTTTATCATTTAAATATTGGTTTGTATTTTATAATCAAAATTATATTTTAATCAAATCACTTTTTTTGGTAATGTGACAGTAAAAGTGATTTGATTAAAACAATTATAATAAAATAAAATACAGTTTGTTTTATTTATTTTTTTAATTATATTGAAAACTTTGAATATATATTGAAAAAGCGACCTGGAATCCCCAAACTGGTTTCTTAGCACCTCTTTTACTGAGCACATAATAATGTTGTTTACAGAAACTCTCTTGACTCTCTTCCAGTGAAACATCCAATGAACACACATGAGAACTGATCTGGGAACAGCTACTGACAGCAGTCCAGTAATGATCATGTGTGGTTCTGTGTCACATTCTGCACATGCCTGAAGTGACGGACCCACACATCTCATCTCTCAACATCACAACCCAGACGTGACATCTGCTGGACCCCCACACACACCACGCACTCACTGCAGACGATGAGAGACGCTGAAAAGTTAATTATTATAAACAATGATGTTGTTCGGGCTGCTTGGGGAGGTGCTGGATGAAACCGGGCCCGTATGATACTTTATGACGTACTGATCATGGTGGTGCCTCCTGCGAGAGCGGCACGAGTGCCCTGGTAGAAATCATCCGCCGCTGTCATGCCCCGGTCGGGCATCTGGAAGCGGGTGTGAACGTCAATGCCACCTGGTATCAGCATCCTGCCGTAGGCATCGACGGTCTTCACGCCACCAGGAACGATGAGGTTCTCACCGATTTGCCTGGAGTTAGAAATAGAGACGTAAGCAACCGCGAGGTCATTATAGAGTCTGTCAGGAAAAATAATGAGAGAAATAAAGAAAAACTTGCTTGATGACGCCATCCTCCATGTAGATGTCCGCGTTGAACGACTGATCATCATTCACTATCTTCGCTCCTTTGATGAGAAGACGGTCGCTCTGTGTGAGAGACATATACTATTTTAAATAAAGAAGAATGCTTGAGCTGTGATGTCATTTTCAACTCTTCAAGCTAACTTTAGCATTCACTCAATCTCATGTCTTTGCAAACCTGTATGAGTTTATATCTTACATTTCTCATAAAAAGTCATTTACGGGTTTTGAAATGACACGACGATAAATAGATGATGACAGAATTTATATGTTTGGGTGAACTACCACCAAGAGCATGATGGGAATGGATGGAGGTGGGATCATTGTAATTAAAGACCTGATGGAAAAAAAGCATGAATCAGTTGTTCTGAAGCTGACTACAGATAAATTGATAAGTAATAATCGCTGGTTCCTGGTTTATTCTTCAGAGTCCACCAGTACAGAAACTGAAGTGAAATCGTGCTATTGTACATCACCCCATCATGTTCTCAATCTTCCTCTGGCCTATTTCCATTCCCATTTTAACATACCAGAATTCCACTCCGAACACGTGAATAATTGATCAAAGTTAGGACATCAAATCCTAGAAGCATAAGTCGTCCAAATGGAAACTTCATAATGGAAAAAAGACATTAATGAAGAAACCACATCCTTACAGAGACAAAACCTCTCTGTTCATTGCTTTACAACACACACACAGAGAGAGAGAGAGAGAGAGAGAGAGAGAGAGAGACAGAGAGAGGGGAGAGAGCGAGAGAGAGAGAGAGAGAGAGAGGGGAGAGAGAGAGAGACAGAGAGAGGGGAGAGAGAGAGAGAGAGAGAGAGCGAGAGAGAGAGAGAGAGAGAGAGAGAGAGAGCAGCTCCAGACCTTATTTAGCATCACATCAGGCCGTGACACAGCGTTCACTGATGCTGCTGGCCCAAAACCATCTCACAAACATTCAAACCATCTTAACCTTGTTAGTCCCGTTCTGAGATCAGCGAGCGCAGACGATCATTTGACTTTCCTGCTATACTTCTGTTTGTGTAATGATTGTTTGTTAATTAACATTTGTGATGAAATCTTCATTAAGCTCAGAGGGATGAATCTGTTTACATTCACTTTAATGAAACAGAACACGCTCCCTTGTAAGACACACCCCATTTTTTTTATTTTAACACCTTTCAATTTTCTGTCTGTGAGAATAGAAATTAAAAGAAGCTTTATATATCAATCGGTTTATGTGATGGGCATCAGTTTTGATAATCTTTGGTAGCTAATTTAAAGGAAATCAGTCGACAATTGTCATACTTTTTAGACTAAATTTTAACAAGAATTACTTAAACATGATTTTTACATGTGTTTTTATGTGTACATTTACACAATTTATTGTTTAAATGAACAAACTGAATTTATTTTCTTCAATTTTTAAGTGTCTTAATAAAAAACACAGATGAGATCTGTTGTTTCTCCAAAACATAAATAAGATTAAATGGAAAGATAATTTTAATTTAATGTTATTTTTTATTATTATTATACTGTTTCTCCTTTTTTATTATCATAAATATGCAAAAGAGATCAGAATATTTTAAATTTTTCATATATTATGAGATCTATTGTTTCTCTAAAACATAAATGAGATTAAATGGAGAGATCATTTTAATTTTTCTAGCTCGCTGTTTCCATTTTTGAGGTGTTTTGTGCTATTTTAATATTCAAATGTCTGTGAGAATATAAATTTTCAAAAGCATTTTATATAAAACGGTTTATGTGGTGAGCATCGATTTAGATAATCTTTGGTAGCTAATTTAAGATATTTGAGAATAACCTATATATCTTTTACATGTGTATTTATTTATACATTTAGAAAGTTTATTTAATCGCATTTTATGTTTAAATAAATAAATCAAATTTATTTTCTTAAATTTTTTTAAGTGTTTTAAGAAAAAAGGCAGATGAGATCTATTTTTCTCCAAAACGTAAATGAGATTAAATGGAGAATTGCTTTTAATTTAATGAATAAAATCATGTAATTCTGTTCTTACTTGTCGGCCCTGGAATCAATCCATATTAAGCTGTAATGGCCACCGGACAGAGTGAGTTAATATCTTTAATGCACAAGTAAAAATTGGCAGTCAATAATGTTCTTCTAAGAATGAAACCACAGGTTCTGTAAGTGGGTCAAGTGGTATCAGATTTTTTGAAGGTTCAGTCATGTCTCGCTATAACAGAAGAGTTTCTGCTCTGTTTCAGATCATCCCAAAAATAAACATTCTGTGGGCTTTTTCCATGCAATGAACTGAAAGAATTTCAATTGATCTCCAACATAACATGATCTATGAAGCCCTCAGCCAGTCTGCCAGGAACAGAAACAGAAACAGCATGAGAGGCTAATGGAGGTCAGTTTTAATGGAAACCTTCAGTCTGTGTTTGCTGTTTTCATACATATGAGGTCGATGACTCTGTTTTAACTGGAAACTCTGAGTCTGTGCTTGAGCCGGTGGGTTAATCGTGAGTTCTGCTTCAAATCAGACCACTTCTCTTTGGTTCTGAACAAACATCCGTGTAACAAATGAAACGATGTGCTGTCAACGAAAACCATCCAAATCAGACCATATTATTGTTATCGTATTGTGATATAAAAACTTGGTTTGTTGATACCTGCCAACAATCAAAAGCAAATGAGGTGTTGAAGTGACGTTTATTGGCATTCTGGAAGTCATTATTTTGCAGTTTCCTTGAGTCATACTTTAGCACAGTTTGGAAACACACATGACACAGCATCACTACACTTCTATATTTTTAACCGCGGTAAATCAATCTGTGAATAAGTACCACATTTTGGGGATAGTAGTTCTTGACCGACTCCAATGAAAACACTATTGAGATGTTTATTGTTTCTCACTGAGAGCGATATGATTGGAGAGAAAACTATTTTTTAGTTTGCAAATGTTTTAGAGAGATTTCCATAAAAAATTTAAGATCCAGTGTGTAATTTTTCAGAGGATCTATTGACAGAAATGCAATATAATATACATAACTATGTGTTTAGAGGTGTATAAAGACCTTAAATAATGAAGTGTTATGATTTAATGATCTTAGAATGAGCTATCCCCTTGCATGGAATTCTGCATGTTGTTTCTACAGTAGCCCTTAACGGACAAACTGCTCTACAGTGAACATTTAAATAAATACATTATCTCCTTCTTCAAAGAATTGAAAACATGACGACATCTTAGTTCTGTGTCAGCCATCAATAGTGCTTCGAAAGAGAGGTGTGGAGTGAGCCTTTGGTTGCAATTCGCAATCTCACCACTAGATGCCGCTAGACATGTGCAAATTTAACCGCGGTTACTGATAAATCCTACTGAAACTGAGCTGGCTGCGATAATGCAAGGTATCGATTATTTGATTGATGCGTAGCTTGTCCGTGAAGCACGGTCTAAAAGCAGTGCGAGTTTGAATAACTTACAATGTGCATTTAAAAAAGCAACACCCGTCAAACATGATCATTATAAATATACTTGATTATCATGAAATACCTGAGGAGACTTGAGGAACAGTGATAAATGTCCTTAGGCGTTTCCTAGAACTACATGTGTTATAGTCTTCTTCTGCAGTGCGTATTTGGAGTTTCTGCACGAGAGCGCCCTCTAGCTTTCGGATGCAGCGGCATTTAACCGTACTTAACTCACAAGGTGTCCATAAATCACGTGATACATATTTTCGGTTAACCGGGCAGATGTCTATATCCCGCTAATTTTCATACACTCGACCGTAAAACATTTCACATCTCCCATGACAGTTATCAGCGGTCCACATTAATTTTTATATCTTTATGACCATATGTCAACAAATAAATCTTTCAGGTCTATTTTCATTTCTCCTAGACGTTTTACAAAAGATATCTATTGTTGATGTATTGTTGAAATGAGCAGTACATGTGTTCTTTCTAAGTAAACTTCACTGCTGTGGGTAATTTAGAGCGAGGTCAAACACAGTACAGCACTGCACTTTTATCTAATCAATGGGTTTAAATCTATTAAACGACAGCTGCAGCAGACCTCTCTACAGGAAGCAGTTCATTGTCATGACTGATGCAGAAAACACGCCTAGAACTGGGGCATGACTGTGTGCGTGCACGTGTGTGTGTGTGTTTGCGATTGAAGGAGAGTTGTGGTGACGTGACAATGTCAGACAATGCTGAGATTAGAGAGATGCACAGTACTTTATCATACAAAAATCCCAATGTCAGGATTTGATGAGAAATGTTTGAGTTCATATTGAGAACTTCACTAACACGTAAAACAGTTCATGATCTGATCTTTCCTGTGGTCACGTTTCCAATCTGAATCCACACTTATACATTCAACACACATTAAAGTCTTGGGGTGTGCAGTCAGTCAGCGTTTGCCACCCACTGGCAGTCTTAGCACAGTGCCTTAAGATGGCTGAAGCTAAGCTGACGACTGAGAGCTAAACATCTTCCAGCAACGGCAGAGAGAGTCTTCCAGACCATTTCCAGGTCTCTCCTTCCTGTCCCAGTTCTGTTCATTCCTGCAGGCCTGCACACATCACACTTCTGTGGCGCCTCTCCAAAAACACTGTGAGTGTGAGTGTCCATGCACACTGCTTTTGGAATGAGTTCGCTCACTGGAGGGTTTCGCATGTACTGTTTCTACAGCCCTGAATGTACAGTCCCACCCTATACACTGACATAAACTTTGCATCCAGCTGACCTACTTTTCGAAAGAGGATTTTCATTCATTTCCTCTGGAGACGGGTCTCTGCATTTAGCTTGACTATAAACCAGCTCAGCGGGGGTGGGTACTGAGGCCATTGTACCAGCAGCTCACATCAAGCCGGTTCTAACTCAATTATTTTTCATTCATTTTAACAGCATCATTCGCGGTTGTGTTGCATGTGTTTTTGCATATATTTGTGCAAAATGCATATTTTACGAGAACCTCTATTTCAGAAATAAATATGCAGAAGGTTCCACGGGAGACATTTGAGATCACCCATTGTGCTTGACGTGTGTTAAAATGATGTTTGCAAGCTTTACAGCTAGTTTTCAAAGGAAAAATGACATGTGCATTCTTGACAGTGTAACATCACGTTAATATTGCAGGCATAAAAGCATGATATTGTTTCCTGGAATAATAATGTCACGTGTTTCTTCATAATTTAATTGACACCAGTTTGCAAACTGTGTGTTCTGGTACACATCCACTGTGACCTGGCGTTTCTTCAATGAGCACAGGCGATGACCCACAAAGAAACACACCAGAAAGTGGGCCTGAGCGCATCATGCTCACATTTTCATAGAGATAATAGCAAAACTATTGACATAACAGGACAACACTGAAAACAGAGAGTCTGAATGCAGGTCGTTTGATCGGTTCTGTATCAAGCACCTTATAAAACGGAAACAATAATGTTTTGCGCTGGAAGGCGCTGTCATTTCAGGACCGATTCCTCGAGTGTTTAATCCACAGTACGAGTATTTTCAGACCGTCATTCATATATATTTTCGTACTCACAGTGATGCGAGGGATGTTTTTCTTGCCCTGGTATCCGGACATCTCGTCGCTGATGGGTGGAGATCCGTGCGTAATTGTTCTGGATGCGCTTTTGGAGAACCGACGCCCCTCAACTCAATGACACCCGTCGCGTGCGAACGAAACCACCCGAATGCAACCGATGAAGGTGTTTGCGACGAACCCGAAGACAGAAGAGGATACAGAAGATCCACAGCGTGTAAAATAACAGCCTCGCCGCGCAACACGCCACCAGAAAGCCGATGGACAGAGATTTACGCGTCCGGCGCCACAGTGCATGCGCAACGCCCCGCCCTGACGCACGCACAGCAAAGCACGCATGCACGCGCGCGGATGCATTGAAAACACATATGATCAAAACAAACCCAATTCATTTCTGACTTTACACGTATATAGATATCATTCTGTATTATGTATTCAAGATCTGCACAATTATGTTGTCTATAAAATATGAACACTAGAAATAAGTACGGTGAGAATGACTTAATAAAAATGATTTAAACTATGTACTTAGTCAGCTGTTTTTCCTTTTTGCGGGGCAAGATTGTTAAGATTATTTTTTAATGAATAAATATATGATTATATATTATTCATGTGATAAATATTCTATGTTTAATAACTATAAAATGGTGAACGAACACGAAACCAAATTGATCTCTTAAATGTGATTTCCATAACTAAATTGCACTGGATAAAATGTTAACAGAAGATGTCTGTGATAACCGATTCAAGCATTAGATGTTTCTGTCGTTTTTGCACAAACACACACATGAAGTACATTTATCCACACACAACACCAAGCACTTCTGCACATGCAACCTCAGAACACCTGCCAGCAGCCAATCACGTGAATGGAAGCGCACAAGCTCCTCCCACCGGTTGCCATGGCTCCAGGGTAGGATGATCCTCCATGCCTTCCATCAATGAACCGACACAATGAGTTCCCTCTCGTGTGGGATAATTTGATATTTCGTGTCCAGACTCTCTTGGCATGACTTATCGTTCTTTATTAATGGGACCAATTTGTGCCAAGAAGGAATAATGAGAGCACAGAATATATTTGGAGTCATAAAAAATGATTAACAAACAATATGCGAGTTTGTTTTCTAATGACCTAAAAGAACCACTAAAAACGCAGCAACACATTACAACAGTCATAACTGATGGAGTTACATTTAGCCACAGTGGAGATGCGATTGTAAAATCACAAAATATGATGTGAAGTTGTGTATCGTCAACATTGTGTGATGCGATGGCGTAGGCCTTACGTTTTATCACCATGTAGCCACTAGGAGGCAGTAATGTGCTTATTTCCACTATGTTGTAATTGTTTACTTCAGTGGTTCTCACACTTTTTTTGGCTTAAGTACCCCTTTTTGTGATTTTCTCAAACCAAGTATCCCTTGACCAGACCGCAACATTTTGCATTAAAATAAAGTGAAATGAGAGTCAGACAGTTATTGTATCTGATCCCCTCAAGCAGGTTTATTGCTTATAAATATTTCTGTATGTAGCTTTACGCAACTATGTAAATCTCTTAAGTATTAGGCATAACAGTTAAAGGTAAATCAATGTTTTTCAGTTCAGTTAACATTTAACCACAACCTCTCATAACTTGCATTATTTCGCATCCAGACACTGCTCCTGATTCCGGGTCTGGGCCTCAAAAAACTTTTATAAACTAAAATGCGTTTTGAATGTATGAATTAAATTTTTATGCATATTTGAGTAGTCCTAATTTCATACAACAATACTATTGTCATAGTTTATTGACTTCATTATTTATCCCTAAATTTCAGTTTCTCTCACGTACGCGTACCCCCATTTGGGAACCACTGGCGTACTTGCATACTCTTAACATTCCTGCACTATACAAACTGTATAAACTATGAAACACACAAACAATTGGTGTAAGTTCACTGTGTGCTGCCCGTTGTGATTCCAGTAAACATTCTTAGACAACATAAAGATTTCTTAATCATTTATCTTAAGTGAAAACAAAACACAAGACATCATTTACACAAGGGTTGTGAAACAGTCAATACATTCAGGACGGAAAATGACAACTTCGAACCCAAAAAGATGTTTTTTGTGAAGGATCACAGACTAAACATCATTAACAGATATGATGTACATGGCCGTATGTGTGTGCTGATGTTTACTATGTGCGTGTCAGAATAAAATGATTCACAGTCGGTCAAACGACGATAGTTTTGCATGCAATATTTAAGGCAAGTGAAGGAAAATTTATATTTTTGGTAGTGCATAAAAGAGAGCTGTACGGGTAAATGTACAAGAGAAAAACTAAACCAAAAATGTTTCAGATTCTTTGAACAGACTGATGTTTCTCTCCAGAATCCTTCATGGAGTGAGATATGAGCATCCCAGATCTAACACTGATCAAGTTAGACAAAAAGAATAGTTCACTTTAAATGACAACTCTGTCATCATTTATTCACCCTCATATCATTCCTATAACTTTAGTCATCTGAAACTGTTGTTGTATTAAATGAGTGTGAAGATTCATTCATCCTTTTGATCTTCCAAGGATAAAACATTTTCATTCTGTTTTGAAATCAGGGTGAATAAATTGTATTTTACGTTCATGCTTTTATCTGTTCCTGAGCACACCCGGTCATTACTAAAGTACATGTGTAAAAGCTTTCCACGTTTAAAGTTTGCACGTAGCAGAATAAAAGCGTCTCCTGTATGCTTTTTCTTTACTTGTAACATGCATGAGGGCAGGAGAGACCACCTTCAGACCCCAGGTCACATGCTTGCCTGTCTGCGGAAATGACAGACCATAAAAATACAAAACCCCACATTCACAGTGCTCAAAAGAGTCATGCATTCAGTCAGAGGACACTCCCTTTACTCGACAGTATATCAAACACCACACACACTCATGCAGACTGCAGATTAGCCACGACCCACTTTCACCTTACATGAGCAGCCTTTGTCAAAAAAAATGGATGAATATGAAGTATGTCAATGAAGAATGATAACTGTTGTGAGGTTTTCCCCACTGGTAAGATTCACATGATACAAAAACTATTCTGGCTGCATCCACTTTTGGGCAAAAAAGCATGAAAAACAAACAAGTTGACTATAGCAGGTACACATTTCCCAATTTTGTCCTGTTCTGTGTCCATATGTATCCAATAATATACGATTCATTGTTATTAATTATTATATTCTGGTCCTGAGGTCAATAATGTTTCAACACAGCACATTTATATCTCTATATAAGATAACATGAGAAATTATTCTCTCTTCTTATTATGGTTAGAGTCAGATGTGTTAAATAAAGAACAAACCCGAAATGTGCAGGAGAACCACTGTTTCTATACCATGTAATGTAAAAAAAAAAAAGATAATAGTACAGTCATATAATTGTATTAAATTTTGCATTTTAATTGAAGCTACTTGAAATAGGCTACAGTTATTCTGTCCTTAGTTTTATTACCACACTTTTTAGGAATTTTGTTGTGCTTATTATTTATTTATTTTTAATGTTGTTATTTAGTTTTAATTTATTTCCATTTCAGTTCTAGTTTCCTTTTTGTTTTCTTCCGATACATCATTTCAGTGCCTCAGCATGACTGAAACTTTGCCTTAGCAGGAAACTGAAAAGTTTAAAGTGATAGTTCACCTTCAAAATGAAAATTCTGTCATTATTTACACGCCCTCTTGTTATTTCAAACCTGTATGACTTTCTTCCTTCTGCAGAATACAAAAGAAGATATTTAGCAAAATGTAAGTAAAAGAAAACAGGTGAACCCCATTGACTTGGACTGGTTTTGTGTCCATATAGTAGAAGTCAACGGGGCCCGACGGCTTGTGGTGACCAACATTTTTCTTCTTTTGTTTGTTGCAAAAGAAAGAAAATCACAAGTTTATAATTACAAATGATGACAGCTTTTTCATTTTAGAGCTGAACTGATCCTTTGAGTATATTAAGTCATATATTTGATTTCAATGAATAGATAGTGTTTTAATAAACTATAAACCGGTATAGCACAGCCTCTCAAACCCTACGGCTTCAATATGGTATGAATGTAAATCAACAAGAGCATGCTTTTCTAAACGATTTTAATATATCTTTCTTAACATTCAAAATGGGCACGCAAACCAATAATGAAATGAGAACAAAAGAAAAAGGTTACTTTGAGGTTATATTTGTCATTTTAATATTATTCAGCTTTCCTCCATCTGACAAATGAAAAGAAACTACACGATCTTTGCTTCATCGCTCCAGTCACTATCAAAAGGAAACACATCCAGGAGCTGTCAGTCACGAGGGCCCCGCCCTCCAGAATCCACAATCATGATTCAAGCAAAAAATAAAAGCAACAACAACATATATTAGAGAGAGAGAAAACATAACAATGTGCGTAAAACATATACGATCGTGATCCCACCCCACACATACAGGGATGGGCTAGTTTATCATTACGGACTTGAGCTACAACTTCTCCATTCACAGTTCGTCTTCTGCCCCACGCAGGGGTCAGTTTCACTTCCTACATAACACGGCATGCAATGGGGCAGTTAAAGTAACGCAAAATCACTCCCCCTCCGAGATAGTAAAAGCATAAGGTGAGAAAGGTGCCACAAAGATCTGGGTGCAAAAAAACTGCTTCATAAAACGTAGAACTCCGCTAAAGTGTTACTAAAATACATAAGAGTGAAGCTTACAAAGCGTGGCAAGAACATTGAGGCCACAATTCTCCTCAAACGAAAACGTCTCTATATTTAAACACTATGATTTTAAATCCCCATCTTATTTTTGATCTCGGTGGGAAATTTGACTCGGACATGATGAGAAATTTATCTGTAAAGCTACACTACATTGCATAAACATTTGTAGACGGGGTATGGAATACGTTGTCTCTACTGTCCTGACAAATGTACAGAATAGCTTATAATACACATCTACTGTACTTTCATAAAGGAATATCAACAGTTCACGGTGTTGTTAAAACGCGGAATAAATAAACAGCTAAACAGAGTCTGCAGCGATCGTCTTTAAAGCATGTTCGCACAAGGTGCATCGATACTTTTGGCAGATGTACTATCACACTGGAAACACTTTGGCACTGAGATACACAGTCAGAGACCGCCGTGAGCCCGGTGTGAAGCAGCAGGATATGATGCATCGAGGCTAATAAGTGTGTGATGCTGTTATATTAACCTTAGCGCCAACTAACTTAACCACATTGACAGGAAGGCTGGATAGGTACTGAAGATATCTGAACAGGTTATTCAATATTATTCATCAGTTCTTTAGTATGTCGTTCATAAACCGCAGGTTTTTAAATGTATGTATTTTGAACAGGAAACGGATGGCTTGAGAACACTTCTATGCAAAGTAAGTCTCTAAATATTTGTTGGAACAATACGTGGCATATTGGCACGAGAACACCACGCATATAAAGCATCACATGGCTATCTTTAAACAAAGCTTTCATTCCCATAAAACATTAAATCAAAATCAAGCTTATAATAAATGGATGGATTTCGAATTCAAAACATCAGAACCCTCCCAGAATCAGATTTCTTGATAAGAGCCAATTTACTTTAATACTGCACAATACTGTGATTCTGTCATGTGGTACCTAACGGAGTAAATGAGATGTTGAACGTTCTCGCTGTACATCACAAACCCACTGCAGACTCCCTGTTCGGTCGCCTATGAAGTGCAGCACGCCGAAATAAACGCCTGGATGTAGTGACGGATAGATTGCTGGACTAGATATAGCTATCTCAAACGTGTAAAAACAGCGTACAGAGGGTCGACGGAAAATGTAGTACCTTTGCAAATTAAAAAAAGAAAAACATCTACAAGTCAATAAGCCACGGCATTAGAGAACAAGAAACGGCAGGTGAACCAGTGGAACCAGGACCACGGAAACAAACACTAGATGCCAGTGGGGTGGATGAGAGAGAGATTGATGAACACATGTTTGGCCACTGCTTTTTCTCCACTCGAGACGGGACGTCCAGGCACTGGGGTCTGATGGGGTTTAGAACGAGCTGGTGGAAGGTGCGCTCAACCTTTTTCCAATGTAGATCCTAAATAAAACATCACAGACATGTAACTCGACATCAGCGTGTCTGCATTTCGATTGATTGAAGTGTGAATGCAATGAACCAGTTTAGATTAGGACTCTAGATTCTGATTTACTCACCCCAGTCCCAGGGCGAGGATGTGAGTAAGCAGCAATGACGGCATGAAGACTTTGATGAACTCTGCAGAAAACATGCCACCTTTCTTCATAGCACCCGTCTTCCTCATGCTGAGAGACACGGATCCAGAGCGCTTCGGGTGGCGGAAGTGGAACTCCCTGTAAGAGAATGGTTAAGAGTGACGACACACTCACGAACACTTAAAATCATGTATAAATGTAATGTACTAACTTTTTTTTAAGAACATTGTGTAAAGGTACATGTAGAGTGTCACACATGCTATACAATTACTCACTTTGGGGGAATGTTTTCTGGTCGACTGGACCAATCTGCCACCCAACTCTCCCCTTTATTCATGAGAATGTCTTCATCTCTGTCCTTCTCCAAACCATCATCCTCTGACTGTCAGGAATAAGGAGAGATGGGATACAACAAGATGAAGAGGACACAAGACACAGACTGCGTTCCTGAAACCTTGTGATCTCTCACCGTTTGATACCTTTAACTCTTGTTTAGTTAGGCAGCTCGGTAGGTTTAGGATCACAGCTAAAGCTAACCTCAAACACACCAAACATCACATTCATATGAGCATTCAGTGTTTGCTGCAGTGGATTCATATATTCACCTGACAGTCTCTCTCGCTGGGCATCTCCACATCAAACATGATCTGTCCCTCATCGTTCTCTGGACTGTCTGGTCGCGGTGGGCTGTGAAAACACATTTCAAATGCATTGTTACATTAAACGCATCACGGAAAACAAGAAGACAACACCAACAGCCGCTGGGAATGATGTGTGGAGTTCATTGACTGAACTGCAATCTGTGCGTGTGGAATTGTTTGTTTTATATGGCAAATCATTGAGAATCAATGTAAAGTGAATGAAAACTTTCAGTTTAGTCTCATCTGTGTCCTTGATATTTCTCCTGAGAAAAAGAGTAAGAAATGTCAGAAATGTGTCTTTCATTAGAGATTCAGAAGAGATGTCAACAATGTATAAAACTAGGCAATGTCAACCATGTCTCAAAAGCCGCCAAGAACTCAATATGAACTCAAACATTTCTCATCAGATGTGCTCAAATCCAGATGACTTCACCTCTACAATCTACACCTCCATATTGTCTTTCGATGATTACACTCTCATTAGATCTCTTTTTATTTTTCGAGTAAAAACTTACAAGAAACATCTGAGACAGAGTTTATACTTAAACGAAACACAACTGTGACCTCCAGCGAAGCTCCTGAGCTGAAAACAAGTAAACTCTGAGCAACAACATCTTCCTCTTGGTTCACACCTGTTGCAGGAGGAGATGCTGGGGCTGGACTCATGCTGGGCGTCCAGTAATATTTTCTCCATGTCTCCATTATGAATAGAGGAGGATGATGGGACGTGCTCAAGTCCTCCGGTTAACACCTCTGCTTCCTCCTGAACGGCCTGCGAAGCCGGGGACTCGCCTTCATTCCCATTCCCCAGCAGCGACGGCAAACTGAGGTTTTGCTGTTGAGTGTTTCCATTCATTTCCAGCGCCACCCAGGACCCTGAAACACAAACAGATTGAGAGATAAAGAAAAGGGTCAAAGTCGAGAAAACTAAAAGACTTTTCACCCCTGCGAGTAGAAATGAGCCCTAAGAGCGCACGTTTCTTTGTTGACCTGGTGCAAACATAACACACATGTGCATGCTGTCTGTTGCTAGGAAACACAGATTCACAGACAGGTCCCACGATGCTTTAATGGCATGATCTGGTGTGATGGATGCTTCTTTAGTTTGGTTAACTAAAAAGTACACCTGACCAAGAATTGTAAGATGTATTAAATAAAGGCGACATCCAAAATGTGCCATGCTGTGGATGAGAAGATGATGCTGGGATGGTCTAGTCAAACAAGCCTATGCAATGAGCACAAGAATGTAAAATTAGTCACCAACACCCTTAAACAAGTACATTTTATTGTTTTTATGAAACTTAAGTCTTCCACCTCCGAGCACACAACACTAAACTTATGTATTTGTCTCACAGGACTGTTGCCATGGCAATGCTTTACTCCAGGAGAGGCATCTGATGCATCAAAACTATACAAATCTCAGCGTTAAAACTGACTGCCGGGACTCGCCGAAGAGCTGAGCTACAACAAGTGCAACAATCTTAAGCGCTTGTAAGGATTGTAACCGACCCTAATCCTAAATATTAACCTGTAAAGTGTTATTTATACCGACCGCCCACATGATATTGAAGTCGTGATGGTGTTTCCTTCCATGGTGTGACATGTGTTTGAATGAAGCGGCTTTGAGAATAAGATCAGCTTAATTTCACTCTTCAGGAGTTCATTGGATCATTGGACGTCTGGCCACTGGACATGCAGAGAAGAGATGTTCGGTTCCAAAATTAGATAACTCCACTGTAAATGTTTTCAAAAATCATGTTTTTTGATTGAGCATTCCAAGATTAATATCAATCAAACGGCAGTTGGTTTGTTTTGATTAAAGCCATAATAACTTAAAAATACGGCCAACTAACACAAAAAAAACATGAAAAATGATTTTTGAATTTTATCGCATTTTCCAACCAAACTCTTCACACATTTGGAGACATTTGGAGGGGGAGATTAATTTTTTTTGTTGATGATTTTAAGGCCACATGATTTCAAAGAAATAATGACCTTCAATCAATAAATCAATAAATAAAACTGCAGTATTCCACAAAAATAAGAATTGCAAGTTCAATGTGCCTTTCATGTTATCGCAAGAAAACATTTCATTGCAAATCATGTTGTGTTTGCCTGCTTGACGTCAACACAAAACATGCCAGAAGACACTGACAGAGGAATCTTGGCCACTGGTCATTAAATATCTCTAAAACATCCGTGTGAATAAAAGGTAAAACACAATCAAATCCACGGATATCAAACCAGGTCACTGTCGATCACCAATAGTGACACAATCTGCAGCTGCGTGAAGGCACTGATCCTAGAGCAGCTTTAATGGACTGCACCGCAGGAGCGAGGGATTGGGAGGTGGAGGGGGAATTATGTAATGTGTGGCACATCAAACCGCACTTTGCTTTTCACTCTCTCATCCACCCGCTGTGACCGTAACCCAGATCTGTCTGTGTGCCACAGACGCTCATAAACCTACAGCACTGAATGTCTAGCACTGCCATGAGTTTACACCTTCTCTCCGGCGGCCAATGCAGTGAAGACAAAGGCCAAGTCTTACAACGCTGTAAAGTGCCAGTCTGGACATCAGAATGTTGAATGGTAATTTGTCTGATGGGTTACGCTGTTTTAGTATTATTACAATAATATATTATATATTGTACTATGATACAATAATTGATAAGAATAGTGTTAATGCAGTTTATTCTTTGCTGTAGATGAATACATATCTTATTCATATCGTCAAATGTAATTTTAAATGTATTTAATTTCCTTTGTGTATTGACTACTGTGATTTGGCCATTTTAAATTTTTAATCGGGTTGAATTAAATTGTTGACTACAATGATATAGCCAATCTTAACGGGGTTGTATTAAATTTGTGTATGGCCCGTTTCCGTATATGTTGTATAAATCTTCTGTAAAGCACTTTGCTTAGCCTGGTCGCTGTTGTAAATGTGCTATACAAATAAATGAACTTGAACTAAACATTAGATTTTTTTCTTTACACAAAAACGTCTGTCAATCTTATCTCCTACATTTCCTTATTTCCTATGCATGTGAGAAAAAGCATCTGAGGAAGTAAAACTGTCTGTTTTTCTGATGTGCTTTCAACTATTAAAGCCAACCTTACAGACAAAAACAAAGTAACAAACAAACAATAATATAATAATAATAGTAACACATTTTAGCCCTGTTTGTTTTGCAAGGATTTCAAATAAGAAATAATTCCATCAGAGCTCAACAAATTTAGAGAGAGGTCACATAATGAAAATGAACATAAAATAATAAACAGACAATGACCAAAGAACAAAATAATTAGCATTCTATTCATATACATATTTAATCGTTTACTGTGGGCCCTGAAGCTTTTGTTATGTTTTCATCCCTCTGAAGTTTGGAAATCTCTGGTTAAGTAACAAAGCTCACAATCAAGCACAATAAAAACAAACTAGTCTATTAAAATAAAGCGCAACGATGTCGATTAATACACTTAAGTGTTTTATTTATTTATCCTCACGCCCCGCCCACCAGTCTCCATTTTTCTGAGCAGCATCTTCTCCTTGTTTTGATATCCACTAAGACCCGCCTCCACTTCGCACTAACGCTCTGCAAAACTACCGGTTGGCTCGCGCTCCGTCAATCATTCAGAGTTGCTAAGCAACGTCACAACGCGTGCGGCTTTACGACGTTCCCATTGGCGCACGCGTTAGCAATAACACGTTCTCGCCCCTCAGCCCCGCCCCGACTGTGCGAGGAGGAAATTCCAGCCATTGAGCAAAATGAAACAATAGATGTTGCATAACAGCGTTTTAAAGCCGCAGAGAAAACAAAAAGCCGCACAAACAGCGACTGCAAAGCCACAGCTAGTTTTCCTGAGGGAAAATGAACGGAGTTTTACCGTTGAGTCCCGGTTCTTCATTGTTGTTCAGTTGCGCGGCGGCTGCGGTGGACATGTTGCCTCTTCAGTCACTCGCGTCAACACGGCGCGCACACGCACGCTCCCCGTGACCGCGCACACGCACGCACAGCCCCTTAATGGCCCCACCTGAGCGTCCTTGTGACGTCACCGTATTCACAAAATTCAGTTTAAATGCATTTGACGTAATTATGTGAGCATTATGGCAATAATAATATGCATTTTATCTGACCTCTACGTGGAAAAATGATCCCAACAAGATTGAATTTTTCAGTCTTAAAATTCAGTTTTATTTTTACTTTTTGGGTTTTACAACTACGAGGATAAAATGGGACATACTTCAGGGTTTGTTCATATACAGCAGGTCTGATATCCATGTAAACACTCATTTATACAGAATCATTCTGCACCTATCAACAGCTCGTAGACAGTAACACGACTGCATAAAATACACTAAATACTGTTAAGGAGAATATTTAGATTTTGAAAATTCATATAAAAATATCTAGAGCATTCTCTTCACCCCATAGGAACCACTCCGTATTAAAAGGCTGCAAAGAAAATGACACACAAGATGCCAAAATCATAAGACGTTATAAAACATGCAAATCTGCACAAACATTTACTTAAGTCTCAAAACATTTGTGTCTCCCTATAAAATGATGAAAGAGACCAATTTACAAGTCCCTATTTCACAAACACTACGATATTGCATAAAATAATGCCACGATTAGATTGCCCATTAGGGACTTCACCAGAAAGGATGTAGCTGTTTAGGAACCCTGCTTCAAGTCAATTGCACTTGTGGACGAGTTCAGGCATTAGACAGAGTTGTGGGTACACCGGGCCTGAGTTCAGAAAGGGGCGATTAGTGCATGAGGAATTTACAAACCTTGCTACAGGGAGTGATTCAGTGTTATGATTACGCAAACTTATTAAGTTGGATTCTGCAGGTCGCGTGCTGGTCAGTTTGCGTGTTTCAGATTAAATGAGCGATGAATTTGATGATGACTTTATGTTTAAAGCTATATGACAGCTCAACGATGTGCCAAAAGACAAACAAGATAAGCAAAAAAGAAAACAGTAATGCAACTAAAAAACACCTTCTTCCAGTCTACAGTGTATCGATTAACACAATCCAACGTTTTTTTCCCTCTGACTACCGTGGTTAATAACAGTAAGACTATGTATGGGTTTCAGGAGAGTTTGTGCATGGATACAAGATTGAAACGAATCCCGTTTGTCTCCTGAAGCTGGAGACTAACCAGTTTAAAATTCCGGATTAAGTTTCTCCTGGAATATATAAAGGTTATTGACTGTTGCCAGGGCAACAACATTATCCTGAGGATGCCAGGAGGTGTAGAGGATCTTTCGGCTGAAGTCCAGGCAGTCCACCCCAATCTCGTTCCTCTTACGCCTGCTTCCTGCGCACACCCGCCAGGTCTTGAGGGGGTAGCCAGGGGAGCAGTTTTCCCAGGAGGCCTCCAGTGTCAAGTCCTGCTGGGCGTCGCGATTAAACATCCGGAAGAAGTTGTTGTAGGAGCCTGTCATGACCTCACTGTAACAAAGAGGAAAATGCGTAAAATGATGTGCAAAACTACAATCATTTGAGCAACTAACATTAAAGAGATAAAATAGCTTCCCTCTTGCTTAGTGGTTAGAGCGGGGTACTAGCAATGCCAAGGTCATGTGTTCGAAACAAATGTGTAGGACAATGCAATGCCTGTCACTTTGGATAAAAGCGTCTGCCAAATGCACATGATTCATTTCATTTATTCGTTTTCGTGTCATTTCAAGCTTTTATGACTTTCTTTCTTCTGCAGAACACGAAAGATGTTTTGAAGAAAGTTGGCAACCAAACAACATTTAGCATTTAACATTTAATTGAGTTCAAATGTGTCGACACACATTTCTCAAAATATCTTCTTTTGTGTTTCACAGAAGAAAAAGACATACAGTACATGTTGGAGTCACTTGAGGGTGAATAAATGATTGAGGTTTTATTTTTGGGTGACCTCGAATCTCTAGCAGCAGCAAATGATGGATAATGAGATAATGAGAACTGAAATAACGCTCTTACCATTACAATAAGAACATGAAAAGGAACAATAAATGAACAGAATGTTATATACTAGAAAGAAAAAGAATGATCGTCTAGAGGGTATATATTAGTCTATTAAACTTAATCAGATCCGTGTTGTCACAGTGCCAAAATAGTATAGAGCATCTCTGTCATCCAGCAGGCTGTGTCCGAAATCACACACTATACCCTCATTCACTATTCCCTACATTACTTCACTAATATAGTTCACTTCAGGGAGCGGGTGAAAACGAGCGAGTAAATTCTGACACTCGGTGCACTGGAAATACTGCGGGCGCCATCTGCTGCCGAGGTGTGGGAATTTATTCAGTGTGAGCATCACGATAGATGCCGAGCAGCTAGCAGTGAGTGTTTATCTGATGTACACTCGTTATTATGATGCATCATGGGATTGAATGATGACACTCAATAATATCCATTATGAATTTGGACAGCACTAAAAATTGCACTATATACATGCTTTTTTTCATCGACTGTGATGACACTAAAGATGTTTTCAGCCAAGCGGATCATCATCAAAACGCTTGGAAGCTTATTAGCCGAACACAGACAGAAACATGCCAAGCTCACATCTTTACACCCTCACTGAGCATAAGGCACATCCACAGACATAATCTCACCTGTCATCTCCCTTCCAGCAGCATTCAAACTTATCAAAGATACAGTCGTTCTCATACAGCGAGCACAATTTACTCCTGAGAAAACCGTGTACCTGTGGAGAGACACGAGCACATCAGGATAACACACAGAGGACATGCAGGGAAAACTCCTCAGCTTTATTTGATAAATATACAGTATACTTATTTCACGCAGATTGGTTTACAACTATTAATAAAATGCAATGCTTATTGATTAGACTGATGTGCTTCACGATAAAACATCCCATTACCGAAATATAAATGTGTTATAATGATCATTTCAGGGTTTCTTTAACATGTAGAGCTGAATCTCCTTCTTTCTAAATCCATGATGTCCGAAACATCATTATGCTACACTGAAAAACCATCATTACATCATGCAATAGAAAGTCAATAAAGAGATTACAGTCTCCCCCTAGTGGTCAAGTCTGACAAAAACAGCTTTCTCTGTTTTTTTCCAGTGTAAATGTATTATGTAATATTACTTTTAAACTTAAATAACACACATCTCACAGTGAAAGAGCGGAAGGTAGCTTTATACCTGATAGGTCTCCACCGGTTGGCTCTCCATGTGAAGGTCCCAGATCTTCAAGGTCAGATAGTCTCTGGTCATCATGTAACGCCCGCTGTGACTAAACTTGACATCAGAGATGGACGAGATGATTTCGGAGAAGAAGGACCGTGTGCTGGGGTCCTCAGGTTCTTCAAACACTGCAATAACAAACACACCAACAAGTGAAAAAAGTTTAACAGCAAAAAATGTGTCTTACAAGACGTACTGACCCAAAAAGCACAGTTTGAATTTTCCACGTGTACTGTAGAGCTGCACGATTCTGAGATTGAGATTCTTTTACGAATCTGAATGATGACTGAAAGTAATACATAAACTATTTTTTGTCAGAACCTATAATAAATTATTTAAGTATGTAATCTGTAGGATTTTGCTTCAAAATTATTACATATTTCACGGTTAACCTACAGTAACTATAATAAGAAAATTTTAATCACAAATTCCATAAGTAAACTCAAGTTTTACTGTAAATGCAAAAGTTTAACTTCCTTAAAAGTATTAATGCATTGTAGAAACTTGTATATGAAATATTTTTCAGTGAAACAAATTAATAAGGTGACACTTGCAATTAAATGATATATAAATCTTTAGAAAGATTTATAAATTCACCTTATATCTACAGACCGCTTGAAGGGGTCTTTAAAGAAAGACACTACTGATAAACATAACAACGCAGTATTGTCACCTGTAAACAGTTTAAAATAACCTGAAAAGACGAAATGTTGGGCAACTTGATGAAAAGCTCTAATAGCGCAGCTTCTCTATTAGCGTTAATACAGTAAAAAGCGGAACACACTCTGATGCCGTGTTTTTACGCAAATGACGGCCATAAGCGCGCACTCGGATTTGTCCGCCCTACAAACTGCGATCCTTAGTTTCGTTTCAAACCTGTCTAGTTAAAATGTGAAGCATAATCTGGACAATTATACACAATCCTGAAAGACACTCATAAGGGCAGTTTTGTTGTCAGGCTGTATTTACTTTATATGTTGGTCTGTTATTTGGTGTGAGATTAATTTGGGAGAGTAGGAGCTTGTAAACGCGTCTCATGCATGTGAGTTGGCACCTCTTCGCTTTAATCCCAGTACTTCTCTGATCCTTTGACACAGAAATAATGAAAGTGTGTGCTTGAAAAGACTGTTTGTGATATCACTACCTAATAATAATAAGGCCTGACATTTCACGTCTAAAACAACGCAGAAAACAAGAGCCCCACTTCGTTCCACTTTTTTCCCAAAGCGCCTGGGCCCGGATGCATTAAGCATCTTAAGTGTAATTTTCCCTTAAGTGTGTCCTTAAATATACCTTAAGTTTTACTTAAGTTATTCTCCTATTGTCTTTTTCAAAGGGAAATAACCAAAAACTTAAGGTGCTTTTTTTAGTTATGCTGTGTTCATCTGTGTCTCCATTCTCATAGAGTTTGTCTATATTGGCCTGTTGGTTCTTGTGACATGACCTGCTTGCGCCATTCTAAAAGTTGAGCCATTTCATCTCGATGCAGCTGCAGTGCGTCTACATTTAAAATAACGAATATGCATGCGGAAAAGACGTGAAATGTGAATCGTGCCTAATGGTTTCTCTGCTTCTGCGGCAGCACCAGCACATATTGAAGCGTTATGATTTTAGTCTGAGGTCTAAGTTAACAGATAAACAATAATCTGTTGATTTTCATAAATCTGATCGTGTGGGTGTTCGAATCGAGATCACAATCTTTTAACGATCAATCGTGCAGCTCTAGTGTACTGTGGATTTTTTACGTGTAAGAAGATGTGCGATATGAGAAGAGACACTATGCTACTTACATTTAGAGTGTTGGTCGCACAGGGCAGACGCTCTCATGTCGCACAGCCGGACTGTGCCTTTACTGCTGCCGTACACAAACGTGTTGCACTGGAGCGGATGAAACTCTGAAGCTGTGATCACTTCCGTCAGCTCCTCCATGTTAGATGGCTTGATATCCACGATGTCTGAGAGCGGTCAGTGGTTAAGAGATAAACTTAAAAATTCATTGACATTGATTCATTAAGCAGATGATTTTATCCAAGCGAAATAACATGCTCTTATAAACCTTGAAAAGCTCTTGCCATTTTTGTTGTACATATATACTTTGGTGTCAATACTGCATGAAAAGAGATAAAACAGATATTGGGCTGACTCTGATAAACACACAAACAGGTGGACGAATAGGATACTGAAGCTTCGGTCGGTGAAGTCCAGGTGCCACAGATTGATCCGGAGATCATCGGCAGACAGATACGTCTCGTTGTCGCTGTTGACCGAGATGGAGTTGATGTGGTACGTGTGAGCGTTGGCGTACACCCGCCGCGGACTCGCTTCCACCATCAGATTCATAGGCTGAAACACCGGAACCTACGAGGAGCAAATCACGTCAGAGAAACCAACGATTTAAAAGAGCGATGTGGATGAAACTCCACGCACCCGTAGTGTCGTCAGGGAAGATGGATGTCGGTAACGGCCATCTTCTTCTTTCAGGTTATAACCTTCAGGTCTCTTGTCTCTCTCGCTGATCTTCCAAAGCTTGATGGTTTTATCTACATGTGAGAAATTAAAGAGGAGAATTTCAAGTTCGACAACCATAATAGGTGCAAATATGTTAATTTTAAGGGCTAACAACTTTCTTTTCGCTAAATGTTTTGTTTAAAACTGTATTGTTCTATGTGAAACTACAATCACATTATGCAGGCATAGTCGCACTAATCCGAGCTTTAAAGTCGTCATGACACGGACGTTGCAATGGTGTTTTCTTCCTTATAGTTATATACATTAGAGGAGGTCCAGACTTCAGGTATCGATTGGATGTTTAAAAGTTGTAGGCCTGACTATTAAAGAGTCAACATATTAACAAACATAAGAAACGCACCGATACATTTTTAATATAAACACTTATAGTATGAAACAAAACAATATATTTGTAAGTTTTGATGTAAACATGCTCATCATGTACATCGTCTTACCATTCGTCGACAACAAAAAGTGCGCAGCATTCTTCTGTGGAAGCCAGCGGATCTTATTGATCTTCTCTTCAATCTCCAAACTCTTCAGATAGTCAAACTCCGGCTCGTGACTCTGGAATGTGCTGTAGACGTTATACTCCGCGCGACACTGCGGAAGGTTCTTGCTCTGCCGAAAGACACACGACGTCACGTGAACTGTTAAACATTTTATTATCGACGCGCACAGTTTGTATAATAAAATTTAAAGGAAACCTAGAAACTCTAGTGTTAGTTATAAACAGTGTGAATCAAAGTATGTGACATCCCAGGCCTTAAATGTAAAGTTAACGCTTTTATCCAAAGTAACTTACATCGCATTGTACTAAACATTTGTTTCTGACTATATTTGTAACCCTGGAATTGAACCCCTGACCTAGGTGCCGTACTCTTACCACTGAGCTACAGGAACAAATGTCCTAAAATGTCCATTACCGTTACCGTTACGTGAAATAAAAATATGGGTTTGAAAAGACAGAGGGGAGGGAATCTTGACAAGTTCCGATTATAGGCTGTTGTCGAACCTCTTGTTCTTGCTGGAAGATGACTATTCTCCCACCCCGGTCTCCAGTGGCCAACAGCTCGCCGGAATGATTGAACTCCACCGCAGAGATGATGTCAGCTGGACACACACACACACAGAGACAGACTGAATTATTAAAAAGATCTTCTACGCGACCATATTGTTACACTGAATGTTTTCGAGATAATAAGAGACTTGTGTGCATGTGTGTGGGTGGGCACACGCAGAGCCTGGCATTACAGGCATCTCGGGCATCTGCACGCACACAGTACCATGCAACAACCCCCATCCTTACGCTCGCTCACAACAACAATCTCTCTCTCTCTGTCTCTCTCTCTCTGTCTCTCTCTCTGTCTCTCTCTCTGTCTCTCTCTCTGTGTCTCTCTCTCTCTGTCTGTCTCTCTCTGTCTGTCTCTCTCTGTCTGTCTCTCTCTGTCTGTCTCTCTCCGTCTCTCTCTGTCTGTCTCTCTCTCCATGACTCTCTCTCTCTCTCTCTCTCTCTCTGTCTATCTGTCTCTCTCTGTCATGGTATTGTGGCGGGCAGCAGCGTGGTGCTGGGCAGTGCCATGTTCTGACTTAATACGGGGGTTGAAGAACAGACCCTTTATGTTAACAGCAGACACGATTTGAATTTACTCTCATAATTGTGAAACTTCACAGACTCAAGTTCGATCAAGTCCAAGCAGATACAAAGAACAAGTTTTGACAGGCTTTCTCAAAAATCTGACTTCCCCAGTCATTTAAGATGACATCATTTTGCGAGTTTATACTTATATATATTACAAACCAAAGTTTTTAGGCAAAAAGATCAACACTGAAGTACAACGGTGGTATACCTTCCGCGAAAAACACCATAAACAAAATATAAAGAACTTAAGTGATTTAAAGCTTATGAGGATGGTCCCAAATGAACTGAAATGAACAATTTACATTTGACTGTAGCAAGAATTGTGTTTGGAACCGTGGATACTTTGTGTCACCGGGGTAAAGAGGGTACATGTCTTACCTTCAGCTACGTCATCATCAACGGCACCTTTGACCTGGGACAGACACCAGCGGCTCTGACCCTCTCCATCTCCTGAAACCGAAGACAGATTCACACTGTACGTCCAACAGGAAGACCACATTTACTTATCCACCAAAACAAACACGTCTCCAACAATGGCGTTTAAATAGTCTAAAATCAATAGTAAAATATTTGAATAAAACAAAACAGGTACAGATTAGAAGGAGAGCAGATGTTTAGGACTGAGCCCGAACACTGTGAGCCGATGTAATGACATGCATACACGAGGACAGAGGTGGGACATCATTTCCATATCAGTAACGTTAGCAGCAAATGCAATTCACAGCTACATGAAATCAGATCACTCCCTTTACACAACATCGTCCAAACACCACTCAAAACAGGCCGATTTCAATGCATCGCTATGCACGCGATAACATCGACGTTACGCCCGTGCGTGCATTAAACGAAGGAATTGAAATGAAAGTTGCATGTACCGTCCATGCTGGGATGGATGGATTTGATCAATCCTGGGCCTCTTTATTTTCGATGCTGATTCCAGGCGTCTTTTTCTCTCACGCGGTTAGGTCAGAAACACAGTTACTTAATAAAACCGATGGTTGTTTTAAAAGCGTGAGGTAAGGTGGTTTGATTTCGTGTTTAGCTCCTCTACCAGACCCGCACAGGAAACATTTCCCACGCATACGCACGCGCTGGCTGTGCGTGCCCCCGTGACGTCACGACTCACGCACGAAGCTCGACAGCGGCCACGTGCGGTCGCCACCCAAACACGAAACCGGGGCTGTGTCTCGATTCGGAAGGCGGCGTCCTCTGAAGGATGCGGTGTACGGAGGAGCCTCAATTTACAATTAAACGAGACGTCTTTAGTAGGACACACAGGCAGGATAGGAAACAGGAAGTGCCGCGTTGCTATGACAACGCGTTGCACTCGCACACCTGTCATATTTTTTAAAATGATTTCTACATGATTTTAAGAGGTAAAAAACACGTGTAAACCTATTTAATACATATGACTGCTAAGATGATAAAAAAGTGTCACAAATTGTTAACTGTTAACTTTAAACACCACATTTTTGATTGGATGTGTACGCTACCGTTTATTCAAATAACAGACGTTGGCCGACGCAAAGAATTGTGGGATTATAGCACCTAATGTCGCCTTTTTCTTTAATGCTTTATTGAACATTTTGTTATAACAAAACAATGTTACAACCGAAACTTAACATTGGATTAATGAAAAGAGAGAAAATAAAAACATTACCATGGCTCGAAACATAAGACAAGAGAAAAAAAATAAAATAAAACAAAACAAAAAAAAGAAGAGGGAGTTACACAAATAATAAAAACATTACAAATTAAATAAGTTGAAAAGCTTATAAGCACAGCTTTCATATTGGAAGAAAACATAATTGTTTTTTAAATACAGTTTTATCTCTTGTAGACAGACTATAAAAACAGGTTTGCTATTAGAAAATTTACATTTATGTATATAAAATTTAGATGGAGAACTAATCAGGTTGATTACAAAAGAAGCATTTTGGTCATCTTCAAAAAATCCAAAAATAACAGTTTTTGGATTCATAAAAAAACCATTCAAAATAGTATTTGAAATAAACAAACCAACATGTTTCCAAAGTTGTTGAATACAGTTGCACGGGTTCTACCTGCTTTATTGAAACGAGACATCCTCAATGACGTAGCAGGCTTCAAATGAGACACAGCTCAGTACAACCATAACCGTAGTTATCAGGGATCAGGGATCTTTCATTATGCTCCGATTATGCTTGAATATATTGTAATGACAACAACAAGGCAATATCACAATTAAATATGCTCTGAATGATATTACTAGGATCATATTTACAAAATAATGCATATTTTTATATAAAGGGTAATCAGTCAAGTCAAGTGATTTACATAACTTTGTGAATTAGACAGCATTATTTGCCAAATATACTCTGCACGCAAGTAAACAATCAAAGAGACGCTTTCTTAAAAATATCCATATTACATTTACACTTCACAGCTGTAATCGTAAATGAGCCGTTTTAAGCCATTTCTCTACGGATCCGAAGTCTGACTGCAGCAGCTCCCGCGGTGGATTGTGGGAAATGAAAGAGGCGCAAGAAGTAAGCTCTGATTCAAATTGTGTGTCATAGTTATGGAACCTTGATAAATTATTGATGATTTAGTAATTTGTACCAAAGCTGTTTAAATCGTAGCTATAAACTAATTTGTATCAAAGCATAAAGAATTTATTGAATTTAAAGTGACTTGAAGTGTCCGGCTCAGAGCCATTATTTGTGTGATATAGTCACGCAAAGATAAATTTCTCCTATACAACAGAAAACGTGATCGCTAGCCTTGCAGCCACAGCTCTTTTAATCCATCTCATTGATCGATTGAAAAATAAGCTCTGTGATTGACAAAGGTTTATGATGTTTACACGTTTTTTCTATCAAGATAATCTTTACTAATTAACACCACATTTGTTACGTTTGAAGCCGAAATTCACTCGGCAAAAAGTTAAAAGCTAACACGATGCTAAACAGACTACACTTAAGGTCGCTCGATACGATAATCAACGTCACCGCTACCGAGCCTCCGACAACTCTTTCAAACTTGATCAAAAATGTGTTTCCTGGTAAGTAATTACTCCGTGAATGAATCCGCATTTACGTTGTTAGAGATCTGTGCCCACGATGGATTATTTGAGCTGTACATGCGCAATGACGTCAAGCGTCCCGCCAAAAGAAGAAGTCACTTTTAGCAACTTGGTATAGCAACCGCCGTTTTTAAGGGAGAATAAGGCTTTAAAAAATCACAAGCGGGTTATAATTGGTGTGTTTTACGTCAAAGAATAAAAAGTGAAACTATTAAAGAGTATTTTTTGAACACAGATTACTTCAGGTGATTTGCCAAAAACACAAAGAAAACACATAGACTTTGGGTCGATGGAACCGGAAGTACTTAATTGCTAACGCGCTTCTTGGAGTGTGCATACTAAAATACGTCATCTCTAGGTACTCAATTTTAAAAATGATGCAAAATTAAATGATTTGTTTAGAGCGGAAAACATGCACTGTGCGTGCTATACTGCACAGGTATTACGCATTTTAATCTTATGTAATCATGTTATGAAATTTGTGCTTGATTGAATGCAGGGGTCTCAGGACCAGCATACCCCACGTTTCCTCTGATGCATGTTAATGCATGTGTGTTTATGAGAATCATCCAACATTTAGGGCCCTATTTTAACGATCTGAAACGCAAGTGTCAAAGCGCGAAGCGCAAGTAACTTTGTGGGCGGGTCTCGGCGCTGTTGCTATTTTCCCGGCGGGATAAATGGCTCTTGCGCCCGGCGCAAATCTAAAATGGGTTGGTCTGAAGTAGCTTCATTATTCATAGGTGTGGTTTGGGCGTAACGTGAAATAAACCAATCAGAGCGTCATCCAACATTCCCTTTAAAAGCAGGTGCGCAAGTTCCATTATGGATTGCTATTATTATGGCGTATTTACCAGGCGCAAAAATATGAGCACGCTCAACTTAACTGGTAAATTGAAGACTAAGGTTTTTAATGTACTTACATTATGGTAAAGGTGATTTCACAGTCTTTTTTTTCAGTCTTTCAGTTTTTTCAGTTTTTCAGTCGATTTTTTTTTCCTGGTTCTTGACGGACAAACCAATTTGTCAGATGTCCTTATATACATATATGTCTTATTGCCACTATTGGGCAAACAGGTCTGATCCTTAATTACTACAATTAGCCTGAATAATTTGTAAGCTAGATTTATGCATATTTTTTCACATCTTCGTGGCACACCACAATGATTTCCGTCATCTCATGTGTTAATATTTTTTTAGTGTAACAATTTATGATTTGCAAAAATAACTGTTGCATCTGTGTAGATTACATGAGCAAAGTGTATGCGCGTTGTGCACGCTATACATTATGGTCAAGCATGCGCCCTTAAAATAGCATAATGAACAACGCGCAACGCGCCACTGACTTTAGACTAGGGTTTTTCTGGTCAGTGGCGCTATTGTTTAATGGAACAGCAAAATAGCACCAGGGATTGTTTTCGCCGGAACACGCCTCCTTTTTTGCGCTGAACCGCCAAGGGAGCGCAAGTTCATTCACTAGTTTAGCGATGTGCTTCTGTGGAGGGAAAAGCGCGCTTTGCGCGGGTGCAAAATAGGAATGACACATGCGTCGGTGTACAAAGTCAATTGCGCTGGGTGCAAGATAGGGCCCTTAGTCTTCTTTAAAATCCAAAACAACAAACATCTCTAATTGAAGACGGAAAGAATGGAGTCATGATAGACCCTGTCGCCAGGTGGCAGTGTCTCCATACGGACTGAACACAACTAAACTGAATCCTTCTGGCAGCACAACTGCTTTTATTCATCAATAATTGAATAGATAATTAAGACACGTTTAGGCAAACCTAAGACTGAAATCCTGCTATTTCCCCTGCCAGGATTTTGATAACGATGCGCTCGATTGCTAAACTGAAGTCCAGGAATTACTGCCATTTCGACCCCAAAGTAGGAAATCAAGCCTGTTGAGATATGAATGCAATAACTACCAGCAATATATCAAAGTGTTTGATAGGTGAAAACACAACTGTTTTTCAGTAAATAATGCTTTTTTTCTCACGTAAATTACAAAAACTCACTTGGCTTATGTACACATTAGCAGTTTTGTCTTTCTGTTCTGGGAAAAACAAAACCGTTGACTCATTCTGTAGTACACTGATTTTATGTCAAGTAATTTTTCTGTAAAACTTTTGTTTTACAATACATGCTAGCAGATAAAACGGGGAGGAATCATATAGACCAGCAATATAGGGAAAAAGACCTGAAGGTGGCCTCTTGTCTTGGATCAACAAGCCACCAGTACACCTTGGCAACTGGAATCTACCAACATCCACATATAAAACACTACCCTAATGGGGCACTGCACAGATGTAAAAATCAAGTGTAGTATATGTTGTTAGTATCTAGCTTACAACACGAACAGCAGATGGTCAGAGAGCGAGCACACACTTTCATAACTTGCTGTATTTTATTCCGTTATTTGCAGAAACGTGGACTCCTGCCAGTGGCTATCCATATGTCACGCACTCTCCACATAAATTTACCAAGCTTTACTTTGATTAAAGTATAAATCATCATTTATGTTCTTCCCAGGGCCGCCATTTCATCAGGAAATGGAATGATGAGTTGAAAAATGCAGCCATAGGTGCTCTCGTGACATCACAATGAGAGTTTTGTTGCTTTCGGTCCATGTGTGTTGGCTTTGAGGTCATCTATATGCAAATGTACGTCTATGAAGTGAAATTCATTTTTAGTAGATTGGAATGCATTTGCATTTGTTCGTCGTAAAATAAAGTAGACTAAATATATTGATGAGTCATCTTGGGGATGAGTTTTGTCCAATAAAATGCTCTCGTTCTTAAGCCAACACGGGGCAAAAACTTATTTTTTTAGGTAATTTCATATAATTTTTGGTTAAATAAAAACAAAACAAGTTAGCGAGCAAAACTATCGATACTGTCTCCTTTTCTTTCAACGGAAAGCTTGTTATAATGATTTATAATCATTGCCCTTTTATTGAAAATGTCAGTTTGATGCCATTGGACCGAAAAGTATGTAAAGGGACCTGCAATTTTATATTTGAAACACGGATTGCAGCTTCAAAGGGAGCTTTAGGGATCGTTCACTCAAAAATAAAATCGTTTACTCGCCCTCAGGTTGTTTCAAGCCTTTATAAATGTTTTTGTTCTGTTAAACACAAAGAAAGATATTTGTAAGAATGTGAGCAATTTTCAGTTCTGTGACATCATCCACGATCATAGTAGGAAAAAACATATATTTTGTGGTTTTGTTGAACACAAAGGGAGATATTTTGAAGAATTTAGGAACACAAACAGATCTCAGGCGACCTTGATCACCATTAAAGTTTTTCTACTATGGCAGTCAATGATGTCACAGAATTGAAAATTGCTAACATTCTTCCAAATATCTTTCTGTGTTCACCAGAACAAATTAATTTACAAGAAATGACATGAGGGTGAGCAAATGATGACAGAATTAAAATGTTTGGGTGAATTATCACTTCAAGTTCCATTCATGTGCAACATGTCAGTGCTCCATCATGCAAACTATCCATTAATCAGAGATCAGCTGCAATTTGTATAAAATTGTGATTATTTTAAGCTTTATGTCTCAAGACTTTACCAGCACGGCAGCAGGCGTGGCATTTTAGCTTTCTCTATAGAGTTGAATGCATTGAAGAACACAAGTCATGTGAAGGACCCTTTATGAGATTTTTTCCTATAAAGATGAAGCATGAATACTAGAGCAGTGCTGCTTTTGCCGTAACATGATTAGATGCTGTATATATTTCCACGACTCGAGCGCAGAAGGTCAGGGCCGTGTCCTAGTACAATGCATTTGTGATGCCAACCTGAATAGCAAATAGAGGAATATGCTTTACTCAGCAAAGCAGCTTCATCGCTCTTGTAATCCAAAGTCTGACACAGCTGAAAGATTTCGGCGTATTTGCTTATGAAGCTTTGAACAAGAGACCGTCTCATAAATGTTCGATTTTTCAAACACGTCTCATAAATGACATGCAGATGAAATCATAAAGCTGTGTAACCTCAGGTTAGCTTTTCAGTTTTACTGCATTTTACACAGGTGGTCCATCTGTATGAAGTCATCTGGTTGGCTGTGACCAATCTCGTCGCATCCTATGTCATGTAAGTCGGAGCGAACGTGCCACCAGCGAGGCGGAGAAGGAACATTTCTGGATAAGAAAAAAATCCATGGAGACCTGAGTGGACTAAACACAAGCTGCATAAGTAGGCGAGTCAAAGGGCTCGGGGGCGAGTGTTAGTAATTACCCCCTAACACACTGATCATGGTGTGTGTTCAGGTTAGAAGACTTCAGACAGTCAATTACTGAAACAAATCAATGGAAAGCCAGCAAATACAAGAAACCTGTGGCTGTTGGTCTGGAGAGACTGTCTGTAGACGCCACCAGATCGTGTTTGTATGCAAGCAATCGTTTGACCTTTGATTCAGAATAGGACACATAGTTGTGTTCACTGTCTGTTTATACAGTAGAGGAGAGTAACAGACAAATGCATGAATGCTTAAATAGATCATGAAATATATCATGAATAATGACAGCCAATGTACAAGTTATCAAGAAACGTGACCAGAAATGATTAAATCTAACATCCATCCATCCATCCATCCATATTCTTTCGCTTCGTCCTGGGCCGGGTCGCGGGGGCAGCAGTCTAAGCAGGGATGCCCAGACTTCCCTCTCCCTAGACACTTCCTCCAGCTCTTCCGGGGGGACACAGAGGCGTTCCCAGGCCAGCCGGGAGACATAGTCCCTCCAGCGTGTCCTAGGTCTTCCCCGGGGTCTCCTCCCGGTGGGACATGCCCGGAACACCTTCCCGGAAAGGCGTCCAGGGGGCATCCGGAAAAGATGTCCGATCCACGTCAGCTGACCCCTCTCGATGTGGAGGAGCAGCGGCTCTACTCTGAGCTCCTCCCGAGTGACCGAGCTTCTCACCTTATCTCTAAGGGTTCGCCCAGTCACCCTGCGGAGAAAGCTCATTTCGGGGAAGTGAGCTCTACACAAATGAAAGTTTTCTTCATGGTTCCGTTGTAGCGTTTTTAGCTGCATGTTATAATAAAGATGAGTTTAGCTCACCAAATATGTTCTCCACCCGATCTATAAAGATCACATCCATGAAATGAGTTATTTAAAACATCAATTTCAGTCAAGGAATTAGTTTAGCTCAAAGGAAAATACGTATAATAGTCCTTATTAACTATACATATTTTACAGTGTATGATTAGTAATATAAAGTGTTACAATATTTGTATGCCTCAGATGTTAAGTTCCAGGTGAGACAGAGAGACTTCTCACCTCTGCTTTGAAGCGTAGGAGTCGTAAATATCCCACGGAGAAACAAAAGGGTTATCAAAACTCTTAGTGAGAGCACAAACTTAAATCCAGTCACCCCTGGAGCCAGGTTTTGCTATGGTCTTTCGATGATGGTATCAAGAAACCAGGACAAAAGGGAGTGGAGGGGTTTTATAGCTCTTCTTTCAATGATTCCGACCTTTTGCTTATGACAAATCCTCAACAGTGTTGAATGTAAGTAATATTTTGGGAATCGGTAAAAACAGGTTTAGCTGCTAATGAAATGGAAACCAATCAAATGTCTTTAAGAAAGAAGTGTAAGGAGTGTTTTAGATGAGCTGACACATTTGTGTCTGTTCTTGATACAAAACTTTCAGAAGTTGTTGAATTCTGAGCGTCTTGAATAAATTTTGCACCTTCTTTAGTATTTCTGTGCGGTGCACTGAATCACTCATCTCTGTGGACCTCTTTCTGTTTCCTCAGGTTGTGTCTGTGGCAGAAAAGAAGAAAGGGAACATTTGTTTTTCTTATCTAAAACACAGTGGACACGCTCATTAAAAGTCAGCCGATCACATAATGCCTCTAACTGTGATTGGAGATTTCGTTAATTCATGGTATGTTTTATGTAACAACATCAATACATGCAACAATTAATTTTACCTTTCTGAATTTACATTTAATCAGTATTTCTGGATGTATTGGGGTTATTCCAGTCCAGTGTGAACGCATGAGTGACAAGACGCATGAAAACGGTCATCAAAATGATAGGTTATCGCATAAACAATTATGTTTGTATAAATATGACTGCTGTATTGCTTAAAAATGAATATGAAGTTGTTTCATCTTTTCTGTTATATTCACCTGTTTCTCACATTTTATTTTCATATCTACTTCAAAGTCTCATGCAGGTCCACCTCTCTTATCATTCGATAAATTTCTGTTCTGATAAATCTTAAATTCTGGTCAACAACTTGCAATGTCCAAGCAATCACCATCACAACTCAGACTCGGTATAGCAACACCCTAGCAATCACTCATTGAACCATAACATTCTGAGTGATTTTCACACTTTTATTTAGAAAATGTACAAGTTAATTGATCGATCGTAAAAGTTTAAGAACAGTTTGAAGAAGTTTGCCATACCCCCTGAAATATAAATCACAGGACACTTTGGGTTTTACCGTCGCACACCGTTTAGTTATTTAAATATAAGCTCGACAGATGAAGCATTCGCCATTTCTGAGATCTCGGTTTTTTTAAATGTCAACCAGTTTGTCTCTTTCGTTATGTGATTGTGTCATGTTGTTCAGGACTGAGAGCTTTTAACATTTATTCTCGTGGGTTGAAATGACCCAGGGTGCTATTAGCGTAACATTCAGAACCTTTCAGGTTCCAGAGAAAGACAAATATTGTGTGAACCTGTGAAAAATCAACTGCAGCAGCATCCTCTCCCTGAACAGATTGCCGTCTGAGCCTGAAAGGCCTTTGATCTGACCCGATGACATCATAATGGGCATCGTTTCACTTCGTCTTGATTGGTGGGAGAGGGTAACAAACCGTCCGATTGGCCCTTTTCCCTTTCTCATTAAATGAGCAGAATTCATGACTGATGGAAGCCATTATCTGCCCTCCGACAGCAGAGGGGGAGATGGAAGATTACGACATTATGCAATATCATTGTCCAATTTGATTAGTCTGCGGTGCTGTTACTTGCACAAAGTAAATTAGTTCATTCGCAAGATATGTCAGTGGGTAATGTAGAAAGGAAATTAAAAATGCTGCTGTCTCGCATATCCTCTATCCTTTCTGTTCCACACTGACCGTCCACCAAACCACACATCCGGCTCCCGTTTGAGAGGTGTTTGGATAGGGGAATGTTTGATTTACTACCGACAACTGTTTTTCGTCTCTCCGTTAACAATCTAGATTGGGCGAGCCTATGGCGACCCATGCGAATCTTAAAAACACTTAGGTGACGTCACTGTAGATCCGATGTGTCGGCCACTGTGGCTCCAATCATTCATTTGGCATGTTTATATTTAATTCAACTTAATAGGCTGTGGATGTGAAAGTAAATATATGTTTAATATAGAACTCATTTTCCAAAAACCTGCAGACGGTCATTCGGAGCGCAGGCGAGTTTGAAGAGTCCATCTCCGTGATAGCTGGTAAATGTTTAATTTCTCTATTAAACTCTTATGAGTCGTGATGGTCAGAATAATGAAGTTGGAATTTGATTCGGAATGAAACCGTCAAAATGAAACCTCTCATTCATGGAAAATCAATAATTCAGATTTTGCATTATTATTTATCTTTGAGGAAGTGTTTTTTCTCTTTTCAGTTATGGTTTGTTTACCTAGGTGAAAATGAATTAATTATGTGAAATTAAAATTGTATAGTATTTTTATATCTGAAACCATAAGTCTTTCACAGTTTGTCTCATAATATCTCACAGCGGACCATGTTGTTTTATGCCTAAAGTTGATTTAGGTTTTTTGATTGTTGAATGGATTGTGGAGGACTGGGACGTGAAAGCCCAGAGGTCAGATTCACCCTCCCGAGCATCTCCACATATCCCAAAGGTACACTGTTTATTCCAATCTTTTATGTTTGTCTGTGGGTTTTGAAAAAAGGTATTAAAATACATCTGTATTACAAATATGTAATATATTACAAATTAGAAATGTAGTGTTTTTTGAACAGTGTGAGAGCAACAAGTGGCAGTTTAAGAGATAAAACATGATCAGATGAAATAAATCTCTTTATTGTCACACATCATGTACTGAAGTGAAACAGGTGAAATTCTTAAGTACAAGACTCTTGGCCATGGCAGTACAAGCAACAAGATATGAAAATGTACAATATACATAAACAACAATATACACACTTTACAGAATATACATACATTTACACAATAAATAATAAATAATAGAGAAAGAAACATCAAAATTACGTACAAAACAAACAAAAAGCTGCCAGTTTTGCTCTGAGCTATCAACACAGCGGCCATACTCGGCACCATCTTGGATCTTAATATCACAATGATGATGCTCAATTTATTGTGGAAAGTATTAATCGTTATCACGATAAAATATGATTAATCTTGCAGCCCTACCTTTAAGAGTACATCTCAAAGTGTTGTTTTTTCAAGCCGTATATGTTAAGTCAGGGGTTCTCAACCTCTTTGACTCCTCACCCCCCCCAATGCATTTAACAATATTCAAAGGCCCCCATTCTACTCACAAAACCTCAGGATTTCTTCCCAATAAAATATTTTAGGGCTTAAACTTAACTGGATAAATGTATATTTATTATAAAAATGGCAAAATAATTAGAAATATGTTTGTTTAATATCTTTTTTTCAATGGTAATTGTGTCTAATTTTAAAATATACTGATCACCTTGAGTTCCCCTTTGAAGTCAGCTGGGCCCCCCCTGTTGAGAACCACTGTGTTAAATAACAGAGTCATTTGAGCATCCTAATGAAGTAATTAGCTTTTTTGAAATGTGAACGTTGTATTTGCATTTACAGCTGGGAGAAAAGCGTTTAGAGACCGCACCTGCCAATCTCTCTTCTCTTTAAGACCTTTCAACAGCTTCTGTATTTCATCGAACATCTTCATATCTTCATCAACTTGATTCCCGTGGACCACCTTTAACTAGCACAATTAAGTCTTCCATCTTCTTTAATTGAAATGAATGAGATGAGAAACAAGTTAGATGCGTTAAGTTAAGTTAAACAAACAATCCCTGACATCAGATGAGGTTGTTATACTCTTAATAGCATTACCAAGACGACACACGCAATCACTACAGCAGTCAGGGACACTAAAACTCAACAACGCACCTGACGAGTATCAAACCCGCGTATGAAAAGCACCTGAAATAATTGTTTTTCACCTTATTATATTGCCATAATCTCTCTCGGGACGCCCACGTTAGAGCCGAAGGGTTCTTGTGGACTCTGGTTTAATTTCTGCTGGATTCAATATTAACTGTTTAATTAACGCAGCAGAAGAGCGTTATTGAATTGGAAATGAAAATCTTCGGCGAGGTAACCTCGTTGGTCCTTCGCAGTTTAATGCAGACGGGGCATAAACGAGCTAAATTAAGAATGGGGAAGAAGCAGCTGTTGTCTGCGAAGACCGTCTCTCCGGAGACCTCGGGCACCTTTTAGGAGCAAAGGAGCAGAAAGAGAGGTTTTCGTGTCAGGATAGATGACTCCGCCATGTGTTTATAAAGCTGGCCTATTTTTCCAAAACTGCCGGGAAAACGCTGATATTGTGCTCATGCAAACCCAAATGTCTGCTTCAACACGGTCGTGGTTTCATTTGTAATCTAAGATGATGAAATTCTACTTGAGCTCAAAACTGAAGTGTGCGCTGTTTAGGAAGTTAAAATGCTTTCATCTGTCCTAGCTTAATGTGCAGAGACGACTGAAAGTATGCCAGCTGTTTGTGTGTTTATTGCCTAGAAAAGTGTAAAAGCATCTCAGGCCAGACATGGTACGTCGATGTACTTTAGTGTCGAAACTTTTCTTAGAGTTCTGAATGAAGTAAAGAACAGAGGTGAAGAAACCATGAGGTCTTCCATCAGTTTCACACAAATGATCGCCTTTCTGTGCTTTGTTTAGATAAAGGTATTGTGACGGAAATGTATGACTTTATATTAACAGTATGTAACTTGTCCATTTTCATTTACTTTTTTAGCAAAACACAATTTAAAGGGACAGTCCACCTAAAAATAAAGGGTTGTCATCATTTATTCACCCTCATTGTTCCAAAACTATTCATTTTCTTGTTTCGCTAAACACAAATATATTTGGATTGGAGTTCAGGTTTACAATAGACGCTCATAGTAGGAAAAAGTACTACTATGGTTGTCAATGGTGACCTAATAGTGACCTTCATACTGAACTTTGGCCGCTTTCTTTGGCCAAGGTCCGCCCAAGAGGCCATAAGACTGACAGGTCAAGTTCATTAGGTCGTTTCCAATCAAATTTCATTTTGCGCCGTGTCATGTTTAGAGGCGTGGAAATGTCTCTGCAGTAATAGACCGGTGTACATTCAGGAACATTATAAAAGTTAACCGGACGTGATCTTTGCACACTTTGAAGACTTAAGCATTTTCTTATTGCAAATGATGTTAACACGACAGCATACTTCTTCAATTAGACGGCTTTGTGTTGTTTCCAGGAGAACCTTTCAAAGAACAGGACACGCGCGTCTCCCGAAAAAAAAAATTCAGATGACCACTTCGTACGTGCTGGAGCTTTTCCAGAAAAGTGTGCCTTCTGCATCAGACGTTCAGCCAACGGTCTGTAGACTAATGGTGACTCAGAACTGTTTGGTTTCACACAGTCTTCAAAATATATTTTGTGTTTGGTAAAACCAAGAAATGTGTTTGACTGAATAAATGAATTAATTTTCTATTTTTATCCCATTAGGTTTTATGCAATAAAGAACATGGAGACTTTTGTGTTCCATAAAACTCAGAATGAATTCAAAGACAAAATGACCCACCCAAATGGAGCAGGTCACGAATAATTAACGTTATATTGAGGTGGTCCGGATTCCCAAAAAGCACAGTGCGGTCATAGCTAGAATGGACCACAATGAGATTTTCTCTTATTTCCCTTAAAGGTCCATTTAAATGTTTGTGGGTTTTTTTTGGGAAGTGGACTGAAGTGTGAAAGCTCGGTACCATCACACATTATCACACAAGGGAATTTGAGCAGAAGGCCATCTAATTGTACATGATTGCACATGATGTCTGAGCGAAGACAGAATAATTACATCTCCAAGACTTTCTAACAGATGGCCTCATGAAAACCAAGCTCCATTTTTACAAACTTCGCTCCAACTAACATCATTCGCCTGCCGATCGAAAAATCTCTTGACCGCGTTCTCTGCGTTTCTTTCATTGGTTTAGCGACGTATAGAGAACAAAAGAGAACAATGTCACCTTTCTTGTCTTCAAGGATTTGTGTAATTGTGGCCTCTGCGACCTCAGCCGATCATGTGTGTCGAATATTTGAATGCTTCTGCTTTAATTATCTCGTCTAGATTTTCTATCCTTCATCTTGAAGGTGTTTTCTTCTATGTCCTTGACCCATTGAAGAGTTTCTATCTGCGTTTCTGGGTTAAAAAATCCCAGTTAGATCCTTTAAAGGCACAAATGTAGGTGTGGGTTAAAAAAAGTCACAATAAAAAATATATTTGAAACCAGTATTATTGCATGATTCTCAATACCAATTCCGTTTGATAAATGATATGTTCACATATATATATGTGAATAATTAAAATGAAGGAACGTGGTCTTTAAATGCAATATTTCTCAAGTCAATAAACATGGCCTCCATTTATTTTTCAAGACAAGTAAATAATTAGCAGAATTAAGAACAAAGAAACAGATTGTGGACAAACAAATAAATCCGTTGATTAGTGGCATCAAGCAGATATTTCACAGCGTGATAAAGTTTTCAACTAAAGATTTGTAAATGAGACAGAAAGACGTACAGATGTAGTCAAATACCAAATAATTTAACTTAAATTATTGACATGGTTTCCATTGCATGGCAATGAGACGTTTTTAGGGCTGTTTAAACGATTAATCACATCCAGAATAACATTTTACATAATACTTGCCTTTATACTGTGCATAGGAATTTTGTATTTATAAACACAAAAACATAACATAAATGTATTTAGGAAATATTAAGATGCATTCTTTATTTACCCATAATTTAAATTATATTTAAACGTTTTTTACATTTTATATTTCTCTAAAATATATGCATGCATGTGTATGTTTTTATACAATAAAAATGAATATGCACTGGACACAGACATCAAGATTAGTCACTTGACTGCCCTAGACGTAATACATGAATATTGATGGAGAAGACAAATTCAGGGATGAAAATTATGTGTACAGCTTGTTTCACTCCTTTCATCTTAACTTTGTGCTCTTGTTTCACTGAATTGGGCTTATAAAGACTAATTCAGAAGAGACCATTGAGTGGCACTCTGTTTAATTCTTGCTGTTTGGTTATTATAACAACACGATAGATAGTTCATGTACATGATTTGATGTTCTCATGCGTTTTCATTTTTTTAACCAGTTATTTTTTTCATGGTAACACCTGGCTACAGTAATCCAGGCTTTTTGTCCAAGATGTGTGATTGACAGTTCATTATATTGTTGAATTGGCAACATTTGAATCAGACGTCTTTTGTCCGACAGTACTTGGAAAGCTAATTGACTCAGTTTTTCCAACCCTTCAAAAATATATAGTTGCATAGTTCTAACGTTGTACTGAAATACAGGTACTTTAAACATTGCGCTCATGTTCTTCTTTCTGTTTCAGGCTCTGAAATGAGATGATATTGCTGGGAGAGGTCCAGCTTCCAATCTGGCAGCGCGCAGGTACAAAGAACAATGTCAACATGGCACAACTTTATTGCAACTCGCCACTTTATTGCATTCTGGAAATGCGGCCCCTAGTGTATACGCAACTGCCAAAGTAAGAGATGTTTGCGAGTTTCTTACAAAGAAAAATGCATAAAAAATATTAAATCCACTGCGCGTAAAAATGTTGTCACCCACATCCCCAGGCCAAAAGTAGGAGGATTTGGATGAAATTGGAGTGTCAGGCGGACTCGCTCTCCCGAATGACACGCCCCGCAGCTACTGTCCCACAATGCAACCTGTTCGCCTCATAGGGGTGGTATTACCTATTCATCAGAGCAGTCAGGTCACTTACTATGCAAATCGAATGCTAAAACACCCCGTCGCTCCCCAAACTTTTTATCCGCTCCTACTCGACCTCCGAGGTTTCCATTGAATTCTAAATTGTTGCGCCGTATTCCCCTCTGTTTAATGACGCATACATTTCCTCCTTTGATGAATCATCCACAATGCTTTGTTTAACGCCTCGCGTCGGGCCGCGAACATTAATAATAATAAGATGGCGCCAAACTTCTGGTTCGGAAACGCCTCTCCCCCGCCGCGCCCTTAATCTCGTCCTCCGGAATTCCGGGCCCGGGGCCCCTGGCGGTGTTTACCTCGCCGAACGGGGCTTTGAAAAGAGCGAGACTGGAGCACGCATTAATGCGAGAGCTTCAAACACTTGGCAGAAATGGAAATCATTGTGATATCACCCTGGGAGAAATTTTGATGCTGTCACACTAGTCCAATTTAAGCAGGGGATTTGCGGCATGAAATTCCTTCCATTGCCGAGATTGCTACTTGACGGAGAGTGCCGCTCTGCCTGCCATTTATCCAGGCAGCATTTTTAAGGATGAGTTTTTTTCCGCAGAGATCAATGCTGTCCCAATGCTGTGAAAGAGGCCAGCATCAGCTAATGTTCACCCTCCCAGCCACAGCTGTTTAATGCCGTCGGGCTAATACTGTGATTTTTCCATTGTTGTTTGTTTGAGATGGGGACAGGTGATACCAGGGGTCATTTTGTGGCTAGATGCATTATTTATGCTGTAGGTTAACCGCTCGGCTCTGCTGGCTAGTCACAGATATTCTGTTTTTGGAACAATCCCTACAGTGCAGTCTTTACACACCTGAGAAATGTTTCAAAAGTATCCCACGTACGTTTATTATTAAAAGCCGCTTTGAGGGGAGAGACGTGCCGAGATGCAAAACCATACGTGATAATTATGCACATCAGGTTCCACAGGTCGAGCATCAATGCTGAGTTTATAATTTCATCCGTGTTACCTCCAGAGAATATATCGTGTGTGTGATTTTAATACAGTTGTACATGATGTGAATGTAACTTGACCAGTATATGAAGTTCTGCGCAAACGTGACATTAAATGTGACATTAACAAACCTCAGTTCCCGAGAGGGCGATGGGTTTAGATGTTTATTAGTATTATCAAATGTTTAACCTTGCCACAAAGAGTGTAGAATCGTAAGGTAACTGTATATATGTAGTATACCTTCATGCAAACCTTAAATTTTGGATGTATATAGATAATCACAAACATCACTTAAGATCTGTTTGTCTCTTGGTTAACTATGAAAAAGTTTTTCCTTGAAACCTTTGAAATATTCGGTGTAAAGCTGTGATGTGCATATTGCTTGGGTCATACAGAGTTTAATGATAAGCATCATGCGTCAGCCATATTTTGTTGTAAATTGCAGAATGTTATGAACACTTTGGTACCGCTGCCTTGACATTTTTGTTCTGTGATTTCATTGAAATTATTTTATAACATGGACGTTTTTATCCAGTCATATAAAAAAAGGAGCTCCTCCAATGTCAGTTCTTTGTATTTGTTTTCTGGCTTTCTGCTAGTGTGGTGTTGTTTGCGTACTGCTATTTAGAGGTGATAGGAATCATTTTTCTGTTTAATAAAGATTTTACATGTAAGATTTATATCTTTAATTTTTTTTAAACACAATTATTCTTTCAATTTGAGCTGTGTTCAATGCTTCATTAGCTACTGTTTCTATAGATACATATACGTAGAGGCCTAAAAAGTTACCGTATCTGTGTATGTACTGATTATAGATTCCTCAATAGCAGCGGTGCCGATACAAATATACTTAGACAGATTAAAGTCTAACTATACAGTATGTATAGGTGTATGTACAGTACATTGATGCATCCTTAGCTGCCGTTTCTATAGAAACATATACATAGATGCCTCAAAACTGACTGTATTTATAGATGCATGTTTATAGTGTAGATTCCTCAATGGTAATAAATGCATAGATAGATTAAAAGTTACTATATGTATAGGTGTATGTACATAGATGCCTCATTAGCAGTTGTTCTTACAGAAACATATAAATAGATGCCTCAAAAGTGACTCTATCCATAGGTGTTTGTATATAGATTCCTCTAAAGCAGCTGTGCCTATAGAAATAAATACATAGGCACATACATCAAAATTGACTGTATGTAAAGTTGTATATACATAGATGCCTCAATATTAGCTGTAGGTGTATACTCATATTATATTCCTTAATAGCAGTGTATCTACATTAATGTATAGGCCTACATACACGCCTAAAAACTTTTAGGACGATTTAGGACATGGAATCTGCCTTGAAAAGGTATTTTGACAACAGCAGCTGAAATGTTGACCATTCCTAGATGGTGCACATGTTGTTGTGTCCGAGGCAGTCAAACGTGACATCTACGTTTACATATCAGTGGTGGCTATGTTATTTTAAGTGGATTTTAGTGTGGTGCTATGCAGTTGCTGGTATTTCTAGGTGATTCCAAATCAAAACAGCCCAGACAGACTATCAGTTTTCAGCTGTCCTCAACACTGCCGTCCTGCTGTCCAAGCCATATGATGTGAGGTATGTTTCATGTCTATGGTGTTGGATGAGTTATGTGTCAGAGTTTAATACTTAGCCTTAAGGGTCTGTTCAAAACCCGCCTTATTCTCGTTTTAGCTTCCTTCAAGGGTATCTGTCAGAGATGGGCAGTGTTTCAACCTGCAGATTCATAAGAAAAATCACTCTTCCTCCGTTGATGAATTATGGGTGCTTTTCACTCGAGGTGACTCAAGAGTTTTGAGAGCTCGTCTGAAAGTAAGCCCACTCTCAACCTCAGAAATGTCATTTATAAATATCATTTCATTACACGCCGCGTTGGGAGCGCCCTTGAGGCTCATTCATCTAGCGTGGATTGTTAGATATGCATGCAGAATCTGACGTTGTTGTTATTAATAGCATTTAGATCACAACAACAGCCATACTTTTTGTGTTCTGTCATCTCTGAGATATTTACCTGGTTGTGGTCACCTTGTACCGGTGTATGATAGGGCAGACATCACTATTACTCACAAGTCTTGGTTAGAAACCTCATTTATAAATCAAAGATAAACAATATAAGTGTTCTTCAAAAAGTGTGAAAGTCAACCTTAATGGCTCTGAATGTTGTCGTATTTTATTTACAGTACGCCTCAACGGTGACACATTTGGAGTCATTACGAGGTCAGAGGTGCATGCTGGGTAATGTTGATGAAAGCGACCGTGCCCTGAAGGGTGACTAATTCGCGTTACGGCACATGTGCCTGGTTCTGACCCAAAGACAAGGATCAATCCGCCCCTTAATTATTCCAATTACGCCACGGCTTGTTAACCGCCCCACCCTGTCCCCCCCCCAGAAATTACACACACAGGCCAGAAACATAATCGACGCTGTGGTTTTGACTGGTGGGTCATGACCCAGAATTGATTCGCAGGTCTGTTTTGTTAAGGTCTGTGCAGAACAAGGAAAATAAAGCAAGGCTACAGAAATAAATAAGTAACCCCGTAAGTGTGTATAATATTAATCTCAAATAGACTTGAAATGATGGCAATGTCTGTGCCAAACAGAATATGTTTTATGGGCTGCTGCAATTAATAGTGCTGTATTTTTAAGTTATCTAATATTATCATATATTTAATTTATATTTTAAAGTATCACATTAATTACATTATTATAACACACTGTCACATTTCAATTTTGCTAACTTTTGTGGGTTAAATACATTTTTTAATTGCTTAATATCTAATGTAAAACCTTAGTCCTAGATCAAAACCAACTGCTTTTTAGTAATATTTTACAGTTTTTATGTTTACGTTTATAGTTTTAGCCAGAGGAGGACAATTAGTAGTAGTTTTACTCTCAAGTACATTTATTAATATTTCGGCAGTTCCAGCGTTATGGACGTGACATTTTGCGTTATGGACGTGACATAAAAATGCTGAGAGAATGAAATTGTTACGATTATATTGAAACATCCGTTTATATTTAACTGAATCTATGTTTGATAGTCTAAACATCAAAAAATGTCAGTCTATGAAAAAAATTATATTAAAAAAAGGGAAATATACATGAGTTATGGACTTAAAAAAATGAATCGTTTTTTTTCTGTAAAATAAAATGCACAATCCTGAAGCAATAATACCCAAAGAATGGAGAAGGGAGGCCTCTTTAAAGAACATAACATAGTTACTTTATATTAATTTTCATGTGTCCATTCATGAGGAATATGTTGCGTTATGGATGTGACAATCCTGAAAATGGCTCTTACCTGACTATGAAAATCATGCACTAAAAATAAAACAAATGCTTTACAAATTTAAAGAGAGATCTCACATGGGTATTTGAACCACCAAATGTTAAAATCTTTGCTGCTACTATAGAAGGGGTCATATGGGCGCATACGTGTTTTTCTGTGTCTTTGGTGTGTTGCCAGTGCATGTATTACACACTTAAAATTGCAACAAAAAACAAAAGATGCATTCTTTCTAAAAGCGAATAGTCACCAAGACGCCTCGTGTATCCACACCCCCACAAATCTACGTCAGTTTGTGGTCTGATTTGACTAAGACCGCCCAAATGTATACACAGGTAAGGTGTACGTACCTGTCAGTACAATTGAAGAGGAACCTGATGTTCCAAATATGGTAATAGGCGTTACATTTCCCTCACACGCTTGCAGTATTCGACCAATCACTACGCACTGGTTAACTGGCCCATCACAGCACACCTCGCTTTTCAGAGCCATGAGCCTTGAAAAAAATCTGCGCGTTGGGGCAAAGAGGAGATACAAACATGCACCGTATGTGGAAAATACAGTGTTAATGAACCTTAAATCGTGTAGACACATCAAAAACAAATGATAATATAAATTTTAGCCGTGTCATATGACCCCTTTAAGACATTAGACTTTATTTACATCTCACAACCCTTATTTGTCATTGACTGTGAGACGAAGCTTTGCTGTACATGTTTGACCTTCAGCCTGTGTAGATGAACAGCATTATGAGAACACGAGATTGGCCCTCAGGGACACAGGTTTCATGTACTGTAGACACAGAGGAGCTGAGAGCGTGTTGTTGTTTGATGAATGAGTGGCAGTGCGAAACACAACCAGTACAGCAGCTGAGGTTAATGAGAAATACAGCCACGCTTCTCCAACACTACATGCACTCAAATGATGTATGTAATATATTGAAAATCTCTGCAATGCTTTTATGATTCTGTATTTTATGAGCTGAATAAAACAACTTGCCGTTTACAAACAAAAAATTAAGGATACTTTAAGTTTATATTATCTGGTGCATTTAAGGAAGTGGTGGGTTCAAGTCCTCCTGTCTTGTATTTATGGGCTGGTAAGTTGTGTTTACGATGAGGTGCGTTTAACTTACTTCTGCGCAAGATTGGGTTGGAGCTTCTTTTAATGAAATACTCAAAAATACAGCAAAGTTTGTTAACATCACTTAAAATGAAGAATAAAGAATGTGCGACAGATGTGTTCGGCTCAGTTTATAATAAATGTGATTTAAGTATAGGCTACTTAATGTAGTAAGTAAAAGTATACTTTTAAGTGTATTGTTCTATTTTGATACTGTTTGGGACTAAATTGACCCACTTTTTAGTTTATAAAAATGTATGTAATTGTGACAAATGTAACATAAGTCAATTTTAAAAACACAACAAGTTTACAACATTTTTCTGAGAAGTACAGTACTGTGCAAAAACCATCATAAGCGTTGTTGTATAGGCAATATAGGCAATATTCACAAAGTAAAAAAACAATTTAAAATGGCTTTCTTCTATTTTTGTAATACTACAAACATATTTTCTCTTTGTATTCGTATAGAGACTGAGAAATAATTATATGTTCATATACTATTGGTTAAAGACCATCGTTGAAATTGAATGGTGGCCTATTACACATTTGCACAGTATACATAAAGTAGGCCGAAAGTCGATTTCTTATTTTTCAGTTTAATTGAAGTATACTAATAGGACACTTAAATCAAATGTTTTTTTTTTAATGAAATGATAACTGACCGGGATATGATCGAATACATATTTATGGTATATATTATATCTGTAGCACTTTAAAATGACCTTAATTGAAAATCGAACAAGACTATGAAAACTGATTATTAGAGCCACAGGGCTGTGTAATGTTCCCACTTAAAGCTGTTTGACTGCAGAGCACTGAAGTGTGCACGCTCACTGTGTCACATCACTGTCATTTGTTTGGTTCTTTATTTGAGCTGGGACCAAGTCTTTGTGGCGATGGAGAAAACCACATAAATGTGAATGTCTTGAGAACACTGCTAGTTTTACTGGAAATATTTCATTACAGTAAAAAGACAATTGAAAAGTGAGGCTAACCTCAGGCATACAGCGGGAGACATGACACACATCATAACAATTACACCCAAGAGCAAAGAGAAGTGAACCGTCTTTTCTCTTAAACCTTTATGGCAGAGCAGCTGGAGGGGAAATCTCTGCCCGAGAAGTCATTGGGAAGCTAAGAAGACACTAAGAGTAAATAAGAGCAAGCTAAGGCAGATTCATTCATTATAAACACAGGTGAAAGACATAAGCATGACATTACGCTTTGTTTTATCTGAGGGCATCGTCATGGGTTGCTTTTAGTTTATTTAATAAGAAAGGTTAGAGAGCAGTGTTTCAATTCATCTTAGATAAATCTTGGCAAGTTGGGAAACTGAATTGATTTGTGGGTTGTTGCAATTGCCAGTATGTTTCTTATTGGTCCAGGTCAGAAAAGGTCCCTAAAGTGTCTGTTTTAGAAGTGTTGCTGTATACAGTATGTGTCTATTCTGTACCTGTAACATGACCAATAGATTTAATATTAACTTCAGAATAATTGAATCTGTTCTGTACAGTAGAGATGGCTTGGTTGCTCTCTCGGTTTTTTCATCTGGTATTTGTTTATCTTATTTATTGTCCACCAGGTGAGACACGTACAAAGTCGGATTGTGTAGGAAAGTAACAGGACACAATTATATCATAATTATTATCAAAGCTTTCAGGTTTATTCATGTTTCGATTAAGTTTATATGTTTAGTTTTAATGTTAAGTTTATTTATATATAATAATTATATGTATTTAAACTATGAATATAAACATTTTATTAAAATAAATAATATTCAACTAAAATTGTTAAATTGAATATACTAGAATATGTTTTTAATGGTGATTATTAATATAATATTTATTATAATATATTCATATTTTTAAAAATAGTTTTTATTTGTATATGTTTAGTTTTTATGTAAACTTTGCTTTGTTGTTCTGTGCTATAATCATTGAATCATTTTTTTAATGTTTTGCTATAAGATGGATTTACTGTAATGTAGTTGTAGTTTATTTTAGTGCCTCAATTTAAACATACTTTGCCCTATTCCTAAGGTAACATTTCTCCTTTTGTTTTATTTGAAGTGTTTAAAATAATTTTCAGGCCAATATTTTACTTTATTTCAATAAATTGAAATAGTATAATACTTTTTTTATACTTATAATACGTTTTATTACACTAAATCTTGGTTCCCAGCAAACTTCTTTGATAGAAACAGCAGCCTTACATCCAGAGAGCTCTTGCATCCGGCCGCAGCGGGAGGCGTCAGTCTGTTTCTCATGCTGTTACCCCAATTCAAAGTGTTGGGAGTTTCTTTCCTGTCATTTCAGTTTCTTCTAGTGATGTCTGAATGGTCCCAGGGGCTTCAGAATGTCTGGAGCTTTGTCTTAATTAAAACCCCTCATTATTTCTCTGTCAAGGAGACAACATTGTGTCTAGATTTGTGTTCCTCGTGATAAATTGAATAAGATTAAGAATATCTGCGAGCGGTGACTGCTGACTTAGATCAACCGTACGGGCGACGTTAAAGGGTGCGTCGCCCAACCTGTGCACTCCAAACACGGCGTGAAATGGACTTGATCTTCTCGGACAAGAAAGTGACCCGCGTTCGACAAGCGCTCACTAGCTCTGCTCTGGCAAAGCATGCGGGCACAAATTGTGTGAGAAATGTATTCAGCGTTTTAATAGGGTGGCATGGGCTATCTTGGCCCTGGGCTCATGTGAATCTCATGTTCGCTATCTCTGTCTTGCAGTTGTGCGAAAGACGACGCCGCACGGCGTTGGATTATCAGAGTCTTTAATGTGGAATTCTTATCCGTTGACTGCGGGCCATCTCTGGGATTTGATTTCTTCAGGGCTTTGATGCAGCTTTTATTGCGGGTATAGAATGGCTCCCTCTCGCTCACCGAGAGCTACTGCGCTTCGTAATGAAGATGTTAGTGTGTGGAAACACAGCGAGATCAATGCAACGCATTCAAATTCAACCGCTGAGTTTGCCTCTCTTTAAATTCCAAGAAATATCTTTGAGAAATGTTTCTTGCACCAGAAACTCTTTCTATATGCATATTTATATACACATTTGGCAAAGACACATGGCTCTGGTTGTTTAGAAAAGCACACTAGTCTTTCTTTTTATGCACTATAGAGTGTATAATGTGCATATATGCAGATTTATGGACAAAAATGGCGCGTGTAGTTTATCATTACATAATGCGCAGTGAAGTACACTAGAAAGAAACTATTTTCACAGATTTCTGCACTGTAAACCCAAATGTTCAAAATAATCAAACAGTTTTAGTAATGTAAACTTCATTTTATAAAAAAGTTCTACTTACTTAAGTCTTTTAAGTTCCTGAAACACCTTTTTACTTTTGAGTGAAGTATAATGATTATTTTTGATTAACTTGAAGTTTTAACTAAAAGTCAAAAAAATTGATTTACTTCGATTTAATTTGTTCAAGTTAATTCAACACAATTGGTCAAGAAGGATCTCCAATCCCAGCATGCTCTGCGTCAGACTGCATTAGGAGAGTAAATAAAAAAAAGATTTATTTACATGTTTTTAGTAAAGTTAAAGACTTGTTAGTCTTTAATGTTCACTTATTTTAGATATTTAGAAGAGTTTGACATATATTTCAGTTTTGTGGTGACCATTGTTTAGAAGAGTGGTGCATGTGCTTAGGCTCTGCGAAGCTAAATTTCACCTGTAACACGTGTTATGTTACCAGTGAGCAGGAACTGTGCTAATGCCAGTTCTGAAATCAGTCTCTTCTTGCTCATTTTGGGACGCATAAGTAGAAGTGTTTGATTAATGCATATTAAGACTAAGATGTAAAATAAAAAAACGGAAAGAATTTAGCTTAATGCAATTGCGGTGTAGTTATTTAAGTTCTGTCTGCTTAATTTCATAAAAAGGATAAATTAAATATTTAAGTTCCACTTGCTAAGATTTGGCAAGAACTGTAACTTAACAGTAATCAAAATTTGAAAGTTATGCTTACTTAAACCAAGGACCTCTAAAAGTCAAACATTTTTACATTCTTCGTAAAAGGTTGAGTTCAAATCTATATCAAAGTGATTGTAGAAGTGATTTCAACACACAATTATAAATCTTGACTAGTGGTTAATTGCTAATACTGTTGTAAAAAAGTGGATATTGCTTAAATGGTTTTGGAGATACGAGATCAGCAGCGTTATACAGTAGTTGTTCGCCCTACAGTCAGTGTTGCAAGATCTATAAAATAAAATAACCAAATTAGCAAATCTAAATTTGTATTCCATTGTAAAATTTGGACAAATAATGCTTTACTTATAATGACCTACACCTTAGTTTATTAATCTAAAAGCTGCACTCAAATATGCTTATTTTATCTGGATCTGGCAACCCTGTTTACAATAGCAACATTTGACAACATGCCTAAATTATAGGATGTTACAATGCACAGAAACTAACTTTTGTCTTTGTTTTCTTTATGAAAAAATATTTAAAAAAAATTTGGGAGTAAAATACAAGCGACATCCTCCTGACAGTTTTTGTGAGCCTCACGCTGGTAGTAATTAATTTATTTTTTGTGCGCTGGCGGGTCTGCAAATGGCTGCGAAACTCATCATCGTCCCAAAAGCTTCCTCGTGTCGTTCTTATTCAAAACTCGAGACAGGTAGGACAGAAATTTCAATTGCTGTTGAAACCATAAGTCACTCAGCGGGGAGTGTGTTCTGTCTTCGGCTGAACACGGGTCTTGGAGGAAAGGTCGACAAAAGGCAGCGCGTAAGAGAGACGACGCCTGCGGACTCTAAACGTCGCTTTGTGTGTGCTTCATTGTTCCATTGAGCAATGTTGTAATAAATCAATGTCGAGAGAAGCCTCCTGAGCTCTCCATATTACAGAGGATGTCTGACATTGCATTTGTATGTGTGTGAGTGTGTACGTGTGGGTGTGTGTTTTGTAGGAGTGTGTGTGTGAGGGAAAATTACTTCTCATGGCTGAGGCTTCCGGCTGCAGACGATGAGCAGCGATGAGCATCTCTGAGACTTTTCCCAGTGGGCTGGTCCACCAGATTTGCATAGTAAGTAAATATTGCACATTTTTAAATGGAATAAATTGTCAAGCTGTCCCAAATACGCCTCTGTGATCGTTCCTGGAGACGCTGACGTGGGTGACCTCAGACACACAGAGCCTGTTTTACATGCACACTTTTATTTTCTCAATATTTCTGTGCGGTTTTGTTTTTTTATTGTTCTTTTATATGTTTTATTGATTTATTCTGGTGCTATCTGTTTGCATATGAATCCGAGTCTAGCCTGTAAGAAGGGTGTTAAGTTAGCGGCTACTCACACTACAGTACAGGTGAAGTTATTAAAGTTCCATTTCTTTAAAGGTCAATGTTTTTATAGATTTTTTCAGGCTGTTAAACAAAATAAGAAAAACCTGTAATCTTAGAAATGTCTATACTGTATGCAAAGACCTTTTAACCTAGACAATACATGCAGATATTTCACATTTTGTTACAATTATCAGTGTTCATAATATTCCCACAAGAAAAAAATCACGGATGAGATCTCAAACATTTCTTATACAAAATCAATGGGATTAAAATACGGGGAGAATGGATTTTTTGGGCTAGTGTCTCATCTGCGTCTCAGATATCTCTCCTGAGAACAAATGAAGATCTCAATCTGAGTTCAAACACTTCTCATCAAATTGACCAAATCCTGATGACCTCCACAATCTACATTTATTCATGAGTTCATGAGTTTCACCAGTTGAATTTACTTTAAGCAATTTGAGGAGAAACGTCTGAGTTTGGAGCTATGATAGAGCAACATCTGAGCAACACCATTCTGCTGTGGTATAGTTTATTTTTAGTCTTCTTGGAAAATCCTCAAAATATATTGTGAATATTCAACAGCCAGGAACGCAAACTGTGTCTGTTTATGCCGCACACACAAAGATTTTGTGTCTCATATCTTCAGTGTGCAGCTACAGGGGCTGATAGCAGCTGAGCTCATTGTGTATCCGCTATATCCACAACAATACTTTCTTCAGAGCAGAATAGTGCGGGCGAGATGATTCTGTATAACGGTACAGTTTATTGTGCCAAGAGGATGTTGCTCTCATTAGCACTTCAATCCACATAATCTGAGGCTCACACCAGAGCTGTCTGTGTACCGCTCGAGTCGAAAATAACAAGGACACGCCGGGTTGCTAACAGCGTATTTCCAACGTGCCCGAGGAAAGAGACGTTGAGCCCCAACGACAGGCTTCAAACGGCATCCATCAGTCACCTCCGCGCGCTTGTTCACGCCTGCTCCCTGACGCCTCAAACTTCCGTCATCGTGCCACGTCTGTCAGCTACCTGTGGGGGAACGCCGAGACGAAGGCGACGGGGACGAGTGGAGCAGAATCCGGCGGTCAATCAATCATGCGCGAGAGTTGGCAGAGTTGATCCGGACTCCACTCGTTTAAAAAACCATTAGTGTTCAGTGGTGGATTGCTTGTCAGATGGGAGTGTAATTGATGTGAATGAGCAGGTGATTAGCGCATCGGCCATACATCATCCCATCTTGCTTCTGTCTCAGCACCATGTGCCCAAGCCACCAATCAGCATGCAGGACGGCAGGACATCAAGATTGTGGCATGGGGTCTTTAAGGTCGGGAGAGATATGCAAACGCACACAATCTAGTTTTTTGTATTTGTGTAGGTTGAAAGAGGCATTCTTCCGAGATGCAAGAGACTGATGTTGGGGTCACCACAGAAAATTGACTGGCAGTGTTTATATCTGTTTTCCCAAAAATATAGCTTATTTATTACTATGTCATTGAGTCTTCCTCGTTCACCATCGATCGATCAATCAATAATACCTTCGGAAGGGCATCCAGTGCTGACTCCATCTTGTTTTTGAGCCTGACCCAATTATTTTTCCCACAAAGCACTTCGTAGCCAGTAGGTTACTCTCAATTAATGCCATTTTAATTGTCTATATGCATTGGTCATTTTGGCACACATCCATAACTATGAAAATATGCTGTTTTCACACCTACAGACATTATTTTGCGCTCCATTTGACATCATTTATGCTAATGACATGAAAGTTCATGTTTAGAAATTGGTGTTTTGAAAACATTATTACTCCTTTGACAAAACAGATAAATGCTCTCTCATTTCATCTGGCATTCGTCTGGTTAATAATAAATATTATAATAATAAAACTTAAATGATGTATGTAAATAAAACTTGAAAATTGAAATGTATTAATAATCTGTACTTCTCATTCTGCCATGTTCATATCAGATAACGTCAAACTCACCATCTCAATTATATTATAGTTGAGTTTCAGAGCTACACAACAAGGTAAAGTGGTCTAATTGAAATATGAAAAGCAAGACTGATTAGTCCTAACTGAGTTAGTCAGTGAGGCTTAGCGGCTACGTTTATGCAACTGGGCATGACTTTATTCTACAGAACACAAAAAAGGATATTCTGAAAGATGTTGGTAATCAAACAACATTGAACCCCATTGACTTCCATTGTATGAACATAAAACCACTGAGACATTTCTCAAAATATCTTCTTTTGTGTTCAGGTGACGAACAGGTTTAGAATGACACGAAGGGCGAATAAACAATGACAGAATTGTATTTTTGGGTGAACTTTCCCTAACAAGTACATACTCAATACAGCATCAGTATTCAAGCGTGAAGTCTTTTCTCAGATGTCATGTTTGTTTTGCCTGTTATTTAATTCGGCATTATTTTGCCTCATTAGAGGTTGAGAGCTGATGTCGGATGAACCACACAAACATGTGGTGGATTTCTGCAGAGCCAGCAAACTTCTCAGTCATGAGTCACAGTAAACATGATCTCTTCTGCTCTTGACGAATTAATAGCAGCAAGTATGAATAATAATTAAATGTTAATGTCCAAAGGGTCATTAGAAAGCTGTGGATGGGCTTTAATTGTGTAAACAATGTGAATCGCAAATGACCTCTTGCAATGTAAAGTGTTCGTGTTTAAAGAAAAGCTGTTTACTCTTTACACCAGATGCTTTAAAACGAAATGTAACGTGAATGTAGATGTAGATGTAAAATAATCTTTTTTGGGGGGTCAACTTGATGAGGAATGTTTGAGTTCATATCGACATCTCAATAATATTGAGTTTTGATGCAGACTTGACAATTCTGAGCTCAGTTGACACATGTTTACATGTCTTCTGAAACTCTAATGATAGACACATTTGTCAGATTTCTGACTCTTTTTCTCATGAGAAATATCTGACACACAGATGAGAGTTAAACAAAAGTTTAATATGCTCTCCGTTAAATAAAGTAATGTTGAGATCACATTTAGATCAGACATTAAACAATATGAAAACATCGTTTACTCTTATTATATACATTTCTTTGTTCTGTCGAACACAGAACGATATTTGTAAGAATGTCAGCAATTTTAGGTTCTGTGACATCACTACCATAGTAGGAAAAGAAACATTGTATATTTTTTTGTTCCGTTGAACACACAGTGAAGTATTTTGAAGAATTTATGAACACAAACAGTTCAGGGGCACCTTTGACTACCATTTCATTTGTCCTACTATGGAAATCAATGATGTCACAGAATTGAAATTGCTAACATTCTTCCAAATATCTTTTATATTTATAGAGGTATGAAATGACGTGAGGATGAGCAAATGATGATTTTTGGGTGAACTATCGCTTTAATATCTCTGCGAGGTCAGAAACTAAATTCTGTTGTTTCGGCATGTATTAGCTCCTCCTCTGCTGAGACTCCAAGTAAAAATGAACATTACCTGTTCTTATTCTGTAGAGTTGAGGGTGTATATTTAGAGGGAACTCTGTCTTGGCTGGCCGCTCTCATTATATCGCAGTAAGACAACCACACACAGGCACACACACAAACACACACGCGCGCACACACAGACCTCAATTATGATGAGATACAACACAGTACATTGAGAAATATCTTAGATTTTATATGCTGTGCTTAGCCAAATCCCAGAGCCCTGCAGAGAGCGATGCCACATGCATGAGCCATCTATCATGAATACATGAATTTACAGTGAAATGCATCACAAACTCGTTCTGTTTGTTCTTTTCTCTCATTAGAGGCGTTTGCTAAGGCATCACTTTTCCTATTGATCATACTCACAGTTAGAGCTTTGTTCTAATCGCTAAGTTTAGTCGTTAAACTCTTGCATGTAACTCATCCAGTAGTGTTCGCTCTGTGGACATGAATGATGCCTCAAATTTTGCGGCTTGTAAGTTACATGGTTTGTGTCGACATTAAATGTCTGTCCTTATTATTCCTAGATTGCATATACAAAGTGTAGTGGTTTTGACTTTTTGAGATGAATTTAGTGGACAGGTCTACACATTTTTAGGATTGTGGATTTGTGATCTGAACCAGTGCCCGTATTAACAAAACATCTTCAGGCTAAAAGTTGCTTCTAACTTTGGGGAAACTCTTCAAAATTAATTAAAAATAATGGGCCGTGTCAGTAATAAAATTAGGGTTTAGATTTTTGTAGTATTTCGCAAATATCTCCTAAATCTGTGAAACAGAGTAGTGAAGAGGACTCTTTAGTCACTAAGAGCAGCTCGCAACAAGCCCAAAAACAGCTGTGACACCGGCAGTCTGCCTTGAAACATTGCAGAAAGATTTCATGGCAATGAGCTTAACCATAAAGACTTCTGATATCTACTAACTGTTTATGAGACGGGCAAAATGCTAACAATAGCTGAACATATACTTTATATGAACATGTATTTTATTTGCAAACGATAACTCCTTTTTAACAATGTTTTAAAAAAAATGTTGTTTGTTGTTTGATGTGTTATATTGTATTTGTTAGTTGTCATTTTTAAAATTGTTATTACTTAATAATAATAATAATAATAAAAACAGTTTGATTGATATTAATTGGAATGCACAGTAAAATGCTTTAATTTTTGAAAATAAATATCTGTTTTTGTAATTGAACTCTTGAGTTGTTTAGTATGTAATTTAGTGTATATTTGTATCATTTTAAAATCTTAATTTGAATATGGAAACAATTCAAAACTTGAATACGAGTACATATTTATTTTAAGATCTTAATTTAAATCTTAATTTAAAAATTATGATATTTCTATTAATAGATATTATAGAGCTATTGAGAGAGAGAGAGTTGTTTTAACTCCCTGGATTCCAATGGAACAGTTTTTTCAAAGCAATTGCGGCTCATTAAGCCTCTCAATAGTTCCCAAAAGTTACTAGCAATGCATGGAAATGAAAGAAATAAAGCATTTGAAGAGAGATCATAATTTCCTGGAACTATCCAAGAGTGCCATGAATCACGTGACACACGAAAAATTGTATCTTCCGCTGTCACGACTCTCTCTCGTGTATAAACTAACAGAGGCCCATCCTCTATTAGCCAATCACTGTGGTCATAGTCAGTAAGCTTGCCGACATCATCAATAGCAACGACGTCATAGCAACGCCCTTTCCCATAGTTTAAGATTTCTTTCTGCTCCTTAGTAAAAGTTGCTCTTAGCAGCGTTGTGAACTCTTAACTAAAATCTTTCAGAGCTGTTGAGGAGAGCTCTTAGCAGTAAGATAAATGTTTTGTGAAAAAGGGCCGAGGTGCAGAAACTGTGCATCCTTGATGTTCTCCTAGATACTTGGGGTAGACAGTTAACACGCTAAAAACTGCTCATGTCACCTTAGAAACCACTTAGCAACACCCTGGCAACCACCGACCTATTGTCTGACAGATTTTGCATGGGTTAACCAACACTTGCATTGTCTTCAAAAAAACGAAATTCATCAAACTCCCTACTGTTGTTCATTCCTGCCTTCCATCTCTTCTCCGCCTCTCGTCTTTCCTCGATCTCTCTCCCACACAAATACACACTAAGTGTTAAAGCATCCAAGCATGAACATCGCACAACGTCTAACTCTCTATTTTCTCTTCATTGTTTGACTTTGAGAACTAAATAGCATCACTTTCTTCTGTTCCCTGAATGCGTGTGTTTATTTCCAGAGCGCTACCCTGTTATTACGCTCCCAATTTGGCATCGGCAGAGCACGAAACTTAAAGGCCTCGTGTGATGGACTTTATTCCCTGAGTCATTAAACAACAGTATGTCGTGACAGAATTTGGATTGATTGTGAAATTGCAGCAAAAGCCTCTCTCGTTCTCTCTCGATGGGAAATGTTTCCAGAGCGCAGGACATTCTCAGTCGAGCTTACATAATGGATTCTGGATTTTGTTTTTTTATTTGGTGACAACACTATATCAACCAAGCTTTTCTGTTGTATTAATCTCTGATGTAAAGAAATGTTTCCAGAGGAATTGTGTCGATTGCACGTTTTTAGTGTTGTTGCATCATCATGGGCTCAATAAAAAGACAAATAGATTTACTGTTCAAGAAACACATCTCACAAAAGATCTCACAGGGAGAAAGAATAATTGCTAAAAGATGAAATATACTGCTTTAACGTTTTCTAAAGCTAACGTACCTAAAAACAGAAGTTTTGATTCAGCAAAACAACATCTGATGTGGCTCTCACATTAACACGGTTTATCTTAATCACACACATTCACCGTTTACATCAGATAAAAGTCTTAAAACAGCTCATAACTGACAAGGAATGATAAGAATGGAGATTTCTTTACAGTTCTGCAGTCTTAAAAACAAAAGTTATTTTTTAACCCATCATTGGGTCAAAAATGCACAAACCCAACATTTGGGATACACAACCTGCGTAGAAAATAGCCCATTACTTATTGATTTTGATGCTTGTGGATGTAAAAACCACGTGAATGTCATAAGTAGACCATATATAACAGTATTTAACAATAAAAAGCACAGTTCATCAGACCTTTAAATGTTGATGTGAAACACGTTATACTCCCATCAAATCTCTCTGGTTCACTTGCGTGCGCAATATGAAGTCGTCCGAAATTTAAATAGAACAAAATGCATGGCTTCCATCTCACGCCTCATAAACGTGTAAAGAATGACTGGATGTGTTTAAATTCACCCCACACCGTCTTTGGCAGCAGGACGACATGTCTTTTGTGTCTGATGAGTGAGGCAGGTGCTCATTTCCTGCTCGGGAGGAAGTCACTGTGATTGGATATCATTAAATAAGCCTCTGTGGGTTTCGCCGCCCACACCGGCACACGGGCTGTGTCCCACCAGCTTCTTTTTGTCTTTGAATGTGCAAGCTATGGGATTCTGGAGTCTGTGCAGTGTACACATCTCCAGTGTACCACACTCCTTTACTGGATGGGTATTAATTATAGTGTTGTGATGAACTACCTGCTGGAGACGGAACATTATTACATAATCTCTTGTTGCAGTGCCTCGCTGTTTTATCTGTGGAGCTTGTTGTTTTATGTTAATCTGTTTCTATGTAACTATCCAAACATTGCCAAAATCTGTTGTGTAATGGAATCTTAGTGCACTACCCACTTTGTAGCATACTATAAAGTACACACTTTGGAAACACTGGGCTCAAACATGCTTTCTCCATATTTGATCTAACCATGAGTTGAAACAACCCATCATTTTTATAGCGTTTATACTGTACGCCGACCATATAATTTTATATACAGTCACGAAAAAATAAAGAAACCACTCAAGTTGTGCATTTTTTGAACATGTTATGTAAAAACATTAGTAATTGGTTAAACATGAATATGATCTTGCTTTATTCAGGATCTACAAACATTGCATCTTTTTTATTTTTGCCTTGCCAAGTGACATTTATTCTGCAAATAAATGCAATTAAAAATCATATTTTAGAGTCAAAACAACTCTGCAGTAAACACTGGTTCAAAAGTACTTCCTGTTAATATATTTATTTATTTTTAAATCTTACATGTATGATTAAATCTTAGATACATGTGTGTAAGATTTTGATTAGGTTATAAATGTTCGCTTTCCAAGGTGATCTATAGGCTCTATGCCGATTACTTTTTGTAAATGGAGGTGCAGAAAATTTTTGGAGACCTGCAGTTTTGCTTTAAATGTAATTTTGGTTCAGTTTACAATGTTTTTGTGTAATTTTGCTTAGGATATATTAATCTTTAACAAATATTTACGGTAGAATGAATCATTAAAAATGACATTAGTAATCTTTAACATTTACTAAATGTAAAGTAATACATTTTAGTGTACTCTAATTACAGTTTAAAATAACTACTATAGGATTTTGTAGCATTACATGGTAAATTAATATACTGTTGTTAAATAATAATTGTACCTTTATTATTGTAAGTTTCAACACACTATAGTATATTATAGTAAATACTTCATGCAGCCAGGGGTGTAATTTCCACTGGGGACAGGGGGGACACACGCCATTATCTCTACGGAGAAGTACTAGGATCAAGCAAGACACAGAGAGTCTGCCTGGGTCGTTGCGCGTGTCACGTACACATTCTATAAATAGATCACTGAAAGTTTATTTTCTATGATGATCGGTGAGGCAGAACCCAAGCGCAGGCAGACAAAGGGTTAACACAACTGTATTAAACAAAAACCCACGATGGGGAAATCACAATAAACAGCACAAGAATTCAAACAAAAACTTCAAACGAGGGGGCAAAACAAATTAGGTCCAAGATAATATAAATAATAAATCCACAAACCCGACTGGGTACTAGAAGACAGGAATAAGATAATCCACATAAGGAGACAGGAAGCAGGGTACTATGAGTAGTCATACGGGAAGGAACAATGAACAAACACGGGACAATGAATACAAAGGGCTTAAGAAGGGAACACTAACAAGGGATAATGACATGGGGCAGGTGACGGGAATGAAACACTGATGGGGAGATTACCGTGGAACAAGAGGGCAGGGCCAAGGGAGAAACACATGGCGCAAAGTAACCACAATGGCCATACATAACAAAACAAACACAAAAGATATAAAACTGTCACGACTCTGTCCACACATCTAGGAAACTCATGAAAGGAATGACAGAATCATGACAGTTTTTGATAATATTTTAATTAATAGAAATATGTTATTACGTGGTTTGTTGTTTCGGTAACGTGTGATGTAGTACTTATTCGTTTAAAACGAACTGGTTCTTTTAACAACAGTTAGTGTTTATGATAAGGCGTGACAGAAACGTGTGCTTCCCTGGTCGTTGTTTAGGTACGTTAAACCTCGTCAAGTATTTTAGAACCTCATCTGGCTCGTCTCCTTCCGACCGTAGATTTAAGTTTACAAGCCATGCTTTCCTCCGTTTCTCAGTCAAGACTCGCATTTTCCCTCTTCATGAACGTCAACTTTTGCTACACAATATAGACCGATTTTGGTTTCATGGTTTAATGAAGATAAACAATCAAAAACAATGTAAAACATATGTATTATGAACTTGTGATAGGATTCAAATCAAAAACATTTTTCCCCATTTTGTGCCCCCCCGCCACTTCTCAAAACAAAGTTACACCCTTGCATGCAGCACACACATGCACGTCAACATGGCCCTTTAAGAGATGCACAGAATGCTTCACAGGTGAACATTACTCTAATACACTGTTGCAGATGTCACTCATCCATACATCTGTCGCTCTTTGCAGGCACATCTGCCCTTCATCATAATGCATATAGCTTCATCATCTCGTTCTGTATTCAATCGTCTCCTCCTGAGCCACAGAGCTTTTAGATATTCATTAGTCTTCATTATACAAAAACACAAAGAGTGCAAAGAATTAACGAATGATCCCAGCGCACCCGTGCGGCTGCTGCCGTCGCAGGACCTGCGTTTGAATAAGAGAGAAAGAAAGGGTTAGGAGGAGAGAGAAAGCGTTCAGGGGGATGGATGAGATACTCGTGTCCGCAGATAGTGAACGTGAGCGGACTGTGTCATTTCTCAAGGAGAGAGATTGAGTTTGCAATAGAGATATGATGAGACGTATGACACACGGTGAAATATCTTTCACAAACAATCACGCACAATTGTGTGGAAGTGTTATTCAGTAACGTGGCTGTGGCTGGTTAGTAAATGTGTCCTTGTTTTTAAATAGCAATTAGTTGGACAAACAGATATTAATCAGAGGGTGTGATGAGAAGGCAAACCTCCTTGAAATGACCGCTAAGTAGAAGTTTCTTCAGTACGGTATTTTTGTTTCATTACGTACAAAACCCAAGTAGTTTCTCTTTCCAGCAATAGCCTTCAAGGATATACAGAAAATACCAAATAAAAATGGCCCTAAATTAAGAACTAACTTTAATAACATTCAATATTTTGTTCTGTTAAAAGGACTCAGTCTTATGCAGTTTGAGGCTTTGTTTGTGTTTTTTGGGTGTTTAAAAATAGATGTTCATGTTTCTTATTTCAAAAAACACTTAATATTTCACATATTTCAAGTCTATTGTTCACCGCTGTCCCTCTGCTTACAAAACGACTGGATTTCTTCCGGTCTAAATCGAAACGCTCTGTTTATTTTGTGATACTAAACCTGATGGCGAATGAAGTGATTGTGAATCGTTTGTCCCTGAAAATACAGATACATTATCATCTTTGTGGTCTTGCCGATCTATAAAAATGACATTTGTTTAAGCAAAAAGGTTCATTTTTACCCACTGTTGGGTCCCAAAAATCAGATTTGTCCAATTATGGGTTAAAACTACCCAGGATTTTGAAAATGTGTTTTTCTCATTGTTGTATTGCAGGTAAACAGAAATTTATGATACTCTTAATGTCTGGGTTGAAATATATTATTGAAACATAATGTTGACAAACAGTTTTGGAGATTTTTCTTTTTATCCGTATGGATTTATAGTATGACTGCCAAGAGAAGAGAAGTTTATTTTGATCATATCTGAAAATGGATAATCACAGACTTTGTTTGGCTCGTTTATGACAAACCATATGCAATTTAAAAAAAAGTTTTGGGAATTTTGTCTGTATAGGTGTTGGAAACATTAAAAAAGAGGTACATAAGAAAGAAGAAAACTTACTCCCCCATATATTTTTATTGTATAAAAAGTGTTTCATATATTTTTATTGTATAAAAAGTGTTTCAGTAGAAGTTTCCGTCATGCATCCGTCTCTGCTGCAGTTTTAATGAGAAGCAGAAGGTGCAGAATATCAATCCTGAGATGTGACATCTGTATAGATCCGTATGCAGAGAAATCACATCTGTGATGTACAGAACATTTGTAAAGCATCACTGTATTTTAGTTTGCGTGTCACTTGACAGCCATACGTCAACTATCTGGCCAGAACAAGAGTTTTTGAATCCAACTGGGATCACAAATGTATGTTTGTGCTGAATATTTATCAGAGGAAACCAAGTAATATTTCTTATCTCATGACAGCAGAGATGTAAGATATTAGTAAGGGGAGTTTGGCTGTTTATTTTTTTATTATTTTATGTAAAGCACTTTGAATTGCCCTTGTGTATGAAATGTGCTATATAAATAAACTTGCCTTATCTTGCCTTTAACGTCCATATTGTACATGTGCATTCATTGTGTGTACAAAATGTGTGCTTGGTGTTCAATTAGTGGACGATGAAGTGACCTTCAGATGTTTGTGTCATTGCACAAAAGAAAGTATTCAGCCGATGTGTTACGTCTCCTGTTCTGACACTCAGGCACGCAACGGCGCGTGAAATCGAACTTGTGTGGCTAGAAGTCACTAAACACTCATTTCGGCTTGTTTTCCACGGCTCAGAGAAGGAATTGAATAAAAGCTTTCATTAAGTCTGTTCAATGATGGACACCCATTATGTAAACATGATTGGACTTGACTGAAGAATTCCCGGATGAAGTGCAATGCATGTTAAACAGACTTGTCAAACTCACATTGTCTTTTCGAGGAGCTTAAATGTTTCTGCGCTGTCTTGATGTTGGCACAAGATCACGGGTGATTTTACGGAGAAGCCCAGATGCATTGTGGGTATCTGCATAGGTGAGCTCAAAGTTACACCGTGTCCACACCGGCGGGATGAGACAGAACACACGGCTTGTTTTAATGGGATTGACGCGTCATGCCGTGCCGCGTCCAGATATAAAATGATTATGGGTTCTAATGCGTTCTTTTGTTGTGTCTCATCGTGCCATGTCCGTATTAGACAAGTCTCTGCTATGCTGTTTCATGCGTGTGCATTTGAAAAACACAATACAAAGTTGTTCTTATTCAAACTTGGAATAGTGATTCAATTAAATTAATGTTTAGTTATTATTATTGCTTATTATTATAATTACTTTTTAGGATTTAACTTAAATGTCACATTTAATTCATCAATGATTGCCTTTTATATCTACTATTATATATTTATTTAGTCCATTTATTTTATTTTTTTACATGTATATGATCTTTAACAAATATATGCATGTGTAAATATCAAAATAAGGAGTAGAAATGAAATTTATAATTCCCATTCCTTTAAATAAGAAACGTGATACTTTTTTTCACAAAATGTGATGTTTAAGTGGGTGTTTTCATCCATATTTGGTTCTCAAGGTATTCTTAATATAGCCTGGATTTTACAGACTGATCACATTTGAGTTTAATGATACAGAGATGATGTGTATATAATTTAATCCATCACAACACACAAGCTATCAGTCAGGAGGTTTATTATAAATCATTCATCCTTCATAAATACAGACAAATTATCATCATTTGTCTATTGTCTGAAAAAATAAACACAGCTTCACTTCACATCGCTAATGTGGAGATCAACGATGATGTGCATTGTGACCCGTGAGTGAGTCTGAAGAGAAAAGTGTTGAATCTACCCATGATTGAAAAGTGTACTCATGAGATATAATTTACTCTTACCACAGTTGTCAGGTTTGGACAGGAGTCAAGAAAGAAGTTAATCTGTTTTCTAATATATTTACGTCAATTTGTCAAACCTCTAGTCTGAGCACATCATTTCATTTCTCTGTGGCTACTCTCTGATTTATTTCATATACAAGCTGGCTGTTTTGGGATGGGCATCAAAAAGTGGTTTTCATAGTCTGAACTGCGAGTTCATTGAGACTCTCAGGTCAGATGGTGTCTTGTAAGGTGAAGTGCATGGACAGCAGAGATCTCTGAATGTAAGAGTAATGACTGCTGCTGATTGGTCTCTATCACTGAGGCTTTACACTGACATCTGGAAGGTGGAAAGATTTCTTGTTTCACTTTCTGACTAATGAGTTTTGCTGAAGGGCATAAAAAAGACAGCTCGCTCCGGAATGAGAAATGGTACACAGTAAGAAAGGCTTCGATGTGCAGGTTTAAAACAAAATGCATTATAGGAATTCATATGTAAGTATTTGTGTGTATAAATATATACAATTTAAAAAATAAATATAAGTTGGGATCGGTCATATTAAAATTTAGTTTTTGCTTTATATATACATTCACTGAAAAAAATAAGAGTTTTTGTCTTCAACCATCATTTCTGCATGTATTGCAGCCCAGTGTGTGAATTTTAAAAGGAACAATTCAGTTCAATTCCATTCAAATCAATTCAATTCAATTCAATTCAATGCAATTGCAAGGAATGACAAAAAGTAACCCATAAGCAATGTGAGAAACTGAAAGAATGCAAAGACTTATTTCATCATATATCCAATTTTGACCAGTTTTTCCTGTTTTAATTTTCGACAAATAAAATCATATTTTCATTTCGAAATGTGGGAGAAATGTCACTAGTTCACAATATAAAACCAAAATGATTTTACATATTTTCTCTAAATACATAAATAGTAAATTCAGAGAAACTGAAAATAATTTTGGAGTGGTCTATTAATTATTTTCTGTGTATGTACAGTGTACATATTTTATTTTCCCAAAATAAAAAGCAAATATATGAAGACTTCATATGCAAAACCTCTGACATTTTATATCGAAAATGATCATTTTGATCAGCCTCTGATGTACATATTACAAGTATGAATGAAAGTGAAATCACTGAACTTAAACATTGGATCGTGATAGAAAACACTTATTTTAGAAGAACATTTCAAACGGCACTTAAGGGCCTTTCATCTGACTCTTCATGTATAAATGTGCTCCTCATGAGGGGTTTGTAAGCGTGCTGACCTATAACAGGTGCTTCTCTTTATAGACTCTACCGGCAAATATCATCATTTGTCAATCTTCATATTTCATTGCAACTTTTGCATTGAGAAAATCAGGATATTTTAAATACTCAAAATGTTTAAATCGTGTTACATAAGTGTTTGCTTATCCAGAGAGTATCCGCACATCAAACTGTGTTACTCTGAGGGACTCTGCAGTCGAGTCTGTTGAGAACAAACTCTAAATGTTTGTGTGTGTGCAATTTTCCTTCAGTACTCACAGAGCCATCGAGGACGACTTTGGAAGGAAAGCGTGTGGCTGCGGGGTAGATCACGGGCCCTGTGGGGGACTGAATGCCCCAGAAATCTCTCTCCTGCCGAGGAAAAGGCCACGTGTGTGGATCTCTAGAGAACACGGCAATCACTCTCAATCCCCCCCGTTCTGTCTCTGTGTGGTTCGACAAACTTTATAAACGCTGTTGGGGAAGGACAAACATCAGAATGTAAGTCTCTCTTACGATGTTGCTTTTGGATCTGTTGCTTATGAAATGGAAGGTTAAATGTCTGGTGCCTTTCCCTTTAAACGCTGAGATTTTAGTATTTTGGAACTCTCACAGATGCTGGAAAACATCACGAGAACTCTGGAAATGTAAATCGGTTTATTGATTTTAGAGAAAAATCCCTAAGCGATGAACATTTCTGTCTGCCAGGAGCCAATCTACAGTCGTTTACTGCTAGAAAGAAAAATCGTAATATTAAATTTAATAGGGGTGTAACGATTCACTCAACTCACCATGCGATTCATGATACTTATCTCATGATACGATTTGTCACGAATCACGATTCCTTTTTTACTAAAAATGAACTAGAAGTGCCCGGTGCCCTTTTATTATTTCTCCCAAAAAAATCCTGCACATTTCTTTGTACATTAAAATGTCTTTTATGTCAATTAACAAAAAAAATCCAAAAATGTTAAATTCCAAAATTAAATTAAATTAATCATTTATGACAAATTAAAAGAAGTCTATCCTACAACTTCTATTTCTGCTAGGAAAAGCAAAGTCTTTGTGCTTTTAGCTTGGATTTTTGCTGATTTTATCAGCCTATCCACGTTTGCTGACATTAAAGGGATAGTTCAGCCCAAAACTCCAATTTGCGGTTTATTTACTCACCCTCAGGCCATCCGATATGTAGGTGACAGTTTTTCTTGAGCAGAACCATAAAGAAGATTGTTTGATAAATCCCCAGCCCTCTCTGCTTCATATAATGGGAGTCTATGGGGTCCGCTGTTTTAAGAGTTCCTTAAGCACATGTTCCAAAAAGCGGCTCCATGTTGACATTTCGTGAAGTGACTCTTTCGATATTTTCATAAATTTGAATGTCATTTTTAATAATATTATCCATACTGTACAGCCTCAACACTCTCTTTCTGCAGGTGACGCTAAACGCACCAGACGCTGGTTTGCCATCCACCACCAAATACTACAAGAAGAAGATTGTGATTCTGTGCAGAGGCTGCACATTATGGCTAATATTATAAAAAATGACGTTCAGTTTTATGAAAATATCAAACGATTCACTTCACGAAACGTCAACATGTCGCCAGGAGCCGCTTTTCTGAATTATGTGCTTTTGAAATTCTTAGACAGGTGGATCCCATAGACTCCAATTATATGAGGCAAAGAGGGCTGCGGATTTATCAAACAATCTTCTTTATGGTTCTACTCAAGAAAAACTGTCACCTACATCTCGGATGGCCTTGGGGTGAGTAAATAAACCGCAAATTTGAGTTTTTGGCTGAACTATCCCTTTAACTGAGATCTCTGTAAAGCAATTCTGCAGTAAAAACAGCGACCCCTGATCAAAACATGTATCGCGATTGGTTTAACATTTCAACCGACTTGAATTGTCACATATTTTATTTCTCCTAGACATCATTGAGAATAATTGGAGAACAAATTCAAACTTTAGCTTACGTCTCATCCGCATCTCGTCAAAATGAGGTCAGTTTGTCAAGTCTGCAATCATCTGCTCATCTGTTTCTCTTGTTTCATTGCAGTGATTCACTGACGAGTAAATGCTTCATGAACACACTTTATTCTGTGATAGATGTTTTCTTTTGCTTTACTCGTGTCGTTGTCGTGTCACCTGCGTACGACTACAAGGTTCATCAGTGTTATGTAAACGGACAGAGATAGATGAGATCCCTCACAACACTAACCAAGGTGCTTTGGGATAATCCATCAAAATTAAGTTTGTACTTCCCATTTTAAATGGACCAAAGAGGTCTTTTGCTTCCAGTCGAATCCGATGTCCGCAGAACGTACAGCTCGTGTTTCTGACATTACGTTTACTAATTTTCATCAATAAACGGTTGCAGTCATCTGATCAGTCACGTGCTACGTCATGCTCGAGAAAACACGTTACTCTGGAAACGGTCCGCTGTCGAGAAATTTAAGTACATTAGATCAGGGCTGGAATTGGACTAAAAAGCCCAGGACCTTTTGGCCAAGAGCGGCCCTCTGTTTGTTCTGTTCTACCCAACTGGAAAAGTCCCTATACTCCAGGTAAAACAATCTGGATTTGGGTAAAATGTTGATGAGTTCATATTGAGATATTTAATAATGTTGACATTTGATTTTAGACTTGAAAAATCTGAGCTCAGTTTGACACATTGTTGACATTTGTGAAATTTCTGACTCTTTTTCTCGGAAGAAATATCTGACACACAGATTAGATTTAAGTAAACATTAGCATTTATTATCCATTTAAGCTCATAAATGTTTGAGTTTGATTGCTGACTGTAGTGTCTTGGCAAATCTAAGCATTTCATATTTTCTAAAACTGGAGACACATGTGAGATTCCTTGCGTCTCACGAGAGAAATCAAGAGGCTTACGTCTCCATTCCATCTCTTTCACACTGCTCTCCAGGTGAAATATTTTAAAGATTTATATATGTCTCTCCTACGTGCAGAGTGTTGGACAATAAAGGCTATAAAGTAAAGAAATAAAAAAGTTTGTGTGTCTGTGAGTCTGGAAGGGAATAAAGCGATAAACTCCTCCCCAGGTTTTTAATCAGGAGGTTTGTTATGGCAGATGGCCTTTGCTTTGACTGTGTCCCTGCCCACCCACATGCTAGCACAACCATTATTCTTAGCCGTGTTCCACACACCCCTCGGCCCACACAAAACTCCCAGAGATCCACAGCACGCTGACCAGATACAGTTATGCTGGAGAAAAGCAGGCGAATGATGCTCCTTACAAAGCTCAAATGTGCTCGAATTAAAGAGTTTGTTCATCTCGAAATTAAAATTATTGATGTTGTGGCAAACACACATGACTATCTCCATCTTTCTAATTAAAAGTGGATACAATGATGATGGACACCTAAAGGATACGTGACCACATGATGTCAACCTCAACAAAGAATGTTAAAAGGACAGTTTACCCAAAGATAAAAATTCTGTTAGTATTTATTCAACCTCATGTCAACCTTTAGGTGACTCTTTCTTTTGTGTTGTTTGGTTCCCAGCGTTCTACAAAATATCTTCTTTTGTGTATGGCAGAAGAAAGTCATGCAGGTTGGAGGATTACCAATTTTAAAACCACAGTTTTGCTACAAATACCATTTAAACTCTAGTTACTGTAGTAAAAACCAATAGTTAATGTGTCGTTACCATGGGTCAATGTTGGGTTATTTTCAACCAATGATTGGTTATAAAATGAAATTTTTCTGGGTTAACGCCAACCATTAGAACATGTAAAATAAGAGATTTTGTTAATTTCTAATTCCAATAACTCCAATACATTTAATTCACAGAATACTGTATATAGTGTAATGTCTGTATTACAGTCATTCATCTGACAGGAGTGAAGTGTGGTGCAGTATACAATATACCACTGCAGCAAACATGACAGTATGATACCATTCCAAATTTTCAAGCAATCATCATTCCCAGATGTGTGGTCATTCCAGTCCAGTGTTTGTGGAATTTACAACAAAATCAAAGCTCAGAAGTGACATAAAGTCATCCAACAGCAATGTGAAAGAATGAAAGCCTGACAAGACACATGAACGATGTGAGAAAAATCCAGTTTATAACATCATATTTTTTCTTTTCTTAAACACGTTGGAATTTGACCGTTGTATTGCTTAAAAGTGAATCTGAACTTGTTCTCTTCGAATTGAGGTCTGAAAAAACAGAGCATCCTTTTTCTTATTTTCACCTGTTTCTCCCATACCCAAAAAATGCAAATGGAAAAAATTATTTGAAACTTCCGTAATTAGTAAATTATAATTTTGCCGAAACACATACCTATAACTAGGACATTTTGAAAAACTGAAACGGTGCTTTGAAATGGTCTCTTAATGTTTTTCCACGGCTGAATGTTGTCCTTGGTACAGTAATATACTGTTTCTCAACTTGAAGTTACAGCGAAAATCAGACAGTCTGGATAGATGGTTACAGCAGCCTCCGGAGGGACGAAGACAAAAACAAAGGATGAGTGAAATAGCAGACAGAGAGAGAGAAGGACAGAGAGTGCTTTTAATTCATATTGTATATATGGACAGCACTGGAGATCTGAGATGTACTGGAGGAGGTGTCCACACACTTGCATGAGACACTGTGAAGAGAAAGAACATGTCCTCGGATTCTGCACGGTAGTATGTGAATGTTAAAAATAAATGTTCAATTTAGACCCAACAAACTTTTGGAAGAAGTAAAATAACTTTCTAGTTTTTAGTGGTTCCCGGCTGGAAGATTCTACAGGGGACCCAACAGAGCACCAAACCTATTCATTTTGTAGTATGGCTCATTTCAACTTTTTTATCGTTTTGATCATGGTTTTTGAGGACAGGGCACAACCGCTCCAAGTTTTAACCAAGAGACAGTTTAGTGTGCACTGAAATACTATAGAGATTGGTTGTACAAATAAAACCCCACAGCTCTGATAAAGCACTGAGATCACAGTCCAAAGCACTACCTTAATAACCCACGGTAACAATCTGATGATTTAAAGTCCCTATCATGTGTGATTATGAACAATACTCATCTCCATAGAGCCAATTTAAGAACTTAACCCCACACGGTTAAAAATGAATATTTGCTGAACCAAAGATGTTTATTTGTAAACTACATTTGGATCAGTAATATTTTGGTTTGCTAGTGTGTTATAGAAAAGAAGAATCACAATTAATATTCTTTATGTGGTATAAACAACAGATGACTAAGCTTATTCGTCAAGATAACCAATTTTTTTAGCTGTATACTGTTTAATGAATGGCGTAAGTAAAACGTGTTGTTCGTGACACGCGTGTGCATTCATAGATTGAACAGACAAACACTTATACTGTAGCTGTTTCTCAAGGCTAAGACATTTACCCTTGTGAAATGACTTAATGGACGAATGAGACGCCTACCACCTGTCCACAACAACACTAAAATGACACGCACAGGAAAACCAGCAATTCTCTTACTAAAAGAAAAAGTCTGCAGATATGCAAGTCAACACCTGACAGAAAAGGTAACGAAGAAACCCACCTCGACTTCATGAAAAAGCAAAGTCTTCATACAGACTTCATTAATTGAGATATGAAAGAGATCTCATTCGTGTTTAATGGGCTGCTCTGTTAGTCATTTTATCTCCTTAATCTCAAGTCTGCAAAAATTTCACTTGATATAAGAGTCTGTATATATGTTCTTATATGTTCCTGTGGGCATAAATGCGTCTGTTTTCTCCTCAGCATCTCCTCTGTGGGATCTCTGGATAAATCTTTACCACCCGCTGGTTTATTCGTGGTAATAGTTGGATATTCTCCAGTGTAATCCCTCGCCCTGCAGTCGCTTCACCCGTGGGATCTGAATTACGCAGTGTCAGGGCTGCAGGAGAAACATTAGATTAATTGTGATGCTCGAGAAAGTGGGACGGGTGCATATTTCATGAACTCAGTGAGGAACATCTCGCGGCCCTCGTTCTTCCTGAGCTCCTTTCTCTCTCTCTCTCTTTTTGACGCCCGGCGCCTGGGCGGGAGGAGAGGTTGGTGTGAAAGAGAAGAAGGGGGTGAAACGGTCTGATAAATGATAGCGCTCGGCTCTTCTCACAGCAGTTATCACAGTGAACGGTTCTTGCTCTTTTCTGTCCGGTCTTTTTATTCTTTATCATTTCTGACTGCTGGTGTCTATATTTCTGTGTCAGACCAAGTGTGTGACATTTCCAATCTGGTGTTTACTTTCAAACAACAGAAGCTACTCATAAGTTAAAGTAATTCATGTGTTTTTGAATGCTATAATAATTTCTCCTTTTCTAGTTTATCATACACAGACATCATGACAACTGGGTAATTCCGTGAAAATGTTTTTTATGTTTTTACCAGCAGTTTTTACTATGGTAACAGCACAGATTTTAACATTTGGTGGTTCAAATACTTATGTGAGATCTCTCTTCAGCTTTGTAAAGTTTTGTTTTATTTTTAGTGCATGAATTTCATAGTCACATAAGAGCCATTTTCAGGATTGTCACATCCATAACGCAACATATTCCTCATAAATGGACACATGAAAATGAATTAAAGTAACTATTTTATGTTCAATAAAGAGGCCTCCCTTCTCCATTCATTCGGTATTATTGCTTCAGGATTGTGCATTTTATTTTAGAGAAATTTTATCGTCTCCCAAAAAACGCGTTCTTTTTTTACATATAACGCATGTTTATTTCCCTTTTTTTTTAAAGACTGACATTTTTTGATATTTATACTCTATCAACAAGGGTTCAGTAAAATTTAAACAGATAGTTCAATATAATGGTAACAAATTCATTCTTTGAGAATTTTTATGTCACGTCCATAACCCAAAATGTCAGGTCTATTGTACAAAACATGGTGGCGAATTAAATTAATGTAGGGCTGATCTGTGTGTAGATATAAACAGCTTATTCTAAGGTATTACAAACATAACGGTTCATTCTGTAAGGTCTTTATACACCTCTAAAGAAATAGTTATTATATTGCATTTCTGTCAATAGATCCTCCCAAAATCCCCGTAGTGTTACTTTAAATAATTCTCACCTACAGTATAACAAAAACATAACAGTGGCGTTCAACTAGATAGTGTCCTCTAAAACATACATATCAAAACACACAGCCATGTGTGTGACATTTTTGCTCAGGATGGATTTGCAGTAGCGAGTGTGTGTGAGTTTGTGTTGCATCATTGATCAGCACCAGCAGCAGAAGCTGTGTGTGTGTATGTGTGTTATTGTGTTGCATCATTGATCCGCAGCAGCAGCTGTGTGCGTCTGGTGGTCCTCACGCAGCAGGTGTGAGATTACAGCGTGCTCTTCTTCTGTCACTGAACAGATGTGTGGGGTATTACACGTGTGTCGTCCATGCACTCTTACGCCCTCTTTATGCCTCTGCCGGGAAGATCTTTCACTGACCCTGGATCAGAATCCCACAGGTCTCGACACAGAGTCTGCGTCCTGTACAGAACAGCCGTCACCTCGCATAGGACACAACATAGATTTAACAAGACAACACCAGAGGAACAACGACAGCAAGATCAAACAATAGCTTTACATGTGGTTATAAGAACTGGAACAGTGTGATATTTATTCTCAGTGTGTTGTTATGCGTAAATCCTAATAATATACAAAATATATAAAAAAATATCTAGAAGTGCTGCATTTTTGATTTATTATACAAAAAACTGTAGTCCTTTTTAAAATAAATTTGAGATCTGAGTAACTGTGTTATTTTGAGACACAATGAATAGAAGTTATGTTACGTATAGGTACAAATGTGTGAAAATAGAGTACTTTAAGTACACTTATGGAATTGAACCAAATGTAACGGTGCACTGTTTTTAACCTGGAATGAACATTTTACTGTCGGTTTTCTTAATTCATTTTGTTCCTGCCATTTGTTCAAATTCTCTCGACTACACCCTTGCAAACTTTTTACTTTTTTTACTCATCAAAATTGTAAAGAAAAATCGTTACCTTTTTCTTCTTTCATACATAAGATGTCAGAACAAATATAGTGTAGAACATGATTTAATATTTGAAAGCTGTTAAAGAAATGTAATATAGGGATTATGTTTGGACTGATGGTGAAGATGACGGTTTTCTGCTTTATGTGTGAAATGGTACATTCTGTCCATTCATTCTGTTTAAATTCTGTCAAAAATAAGGAGGGGGAGAAAACAAATGCAACTTTTCCTAACAGAAGCGTATGAAAGTGTGCGAGCTCTCTAAATGAAGTGAATCTCAAAAAGATTAAGAACTCAATTTTAATGTATAACAAAAAAGTGCAATGGCGCTAGACTATAGAAACACAGATCATGTCTGTTCTTCTGAAGTAGATTTCCTTGCCAAACAAGACAAGCAAAACACTGTTAGTCTGAAAAAAACTACTTTCTCGTATAAGTAGCAAAGCAATGTCATTTATCTTATAGGAGGAGCGACACAATGTAACATTACTGTAGCATCACTTGTTATTAGCAATCCTGTCTCAAGGGGGCAGAAGCGAGTGTCTCTACTGTTCCGACTATCTTTTATTTCAAATACAGTCTCTGTGGTTTTGGCCGTACGCTGCAGCGCTGATATCTCCGTATATCTTCTGCAGGCGGCCCGGTGTAATTGATAGCATCACCTTAAGTTACACTCGCCATTCGCCTTGAATATATGTTCCCGTCTTCCCGCAGCCTCGCAACATGATTAAAGAGATTTAAAAAACACTTCCACGCCGCATGGGCCACACAGATCAGGCCAAGAAATTGCATTGAATAAAACAAATAAAAAACATTGCTCGTTGTGCCGGGGAACGTTAATGCCTTTTTGTATGTCGGATGGGCCCGAACCCGGCGGCGCGAGGCAGCAGGTAAAATGAAATTTGACGGCTTTGCAGATGAAAAGTGAAAACAAAGCGGATTTCTCTGCTCACATACACATTAAGAGAGTGCAGAGTATCTCCATGCACGATTCCGGGGCGGACGCGTGTTCAGATGCATCTTCATATTTAAACTCACTCAACTAAACAAACAAAAAACAGACCTGAAGATGTGAGAGGGGTGAAAAATGAAACCCAATGCATTGTGTCAATAGACATTTCCTCACGGTGAGTGTGGTAGTAAAAATCCCCATCGATGCTTACTGCGTGACGTTAGGCCTCCTTTTGTGCTTCATGGACGAAAGAATACAAAATGAATTTGAAAAGAAATAAAGATGCACTTTATTTTACTGTACGTGTACCTATAGTCAGGGGCGTGTTAACCATTTTGGGGGCCCTAAGCAAAGTCAATACCTGAGGACCCCCACACATGCCCTAACATTTTTGTTTGACTTGCACAGCAGTGTTGAATACATGGAATTGATGATGAGACATATATACAAAAAAATATAAACTGGATTTATTTTAAGTTGGACCATTTAACAGCATTTATTATAAAAATGAATCTCTTGGTTTTGGGATGAAATAGTGTCCTTTGTTTTATTCAGAATAATACAGAACCTTTTAACTACAGTATAAGAAAGTAAAAGGTGCACGATTCTTCTTATGTTTCTTTTCAAAACAATGCTTTGCTATATTTGTAAAATTAGTATTAGATTTTGATCAAATGATTTTACCTTTTAGCCACTAGGGTGCCCCCAAGCTTGCGGGGCCCTACGCATTTGCATGATGGTTAACAACGCTACTGCCTATAGTGTACTTACCTCAGAAAGTACTGGGTAGTATAAAGTTACTTACTACATGGTTTAAGTTAAGGTTTAAGTTAAGGTTCAGGGTTAGTACATAGTTATTACACAGTTATTATATTTACTGTACACAGTATGTACATAGGAAACAGGACCGTAAAATAAAGTCCTTCCAAAATAAATGTGAACAAACAACGGCATTTTCTTCTTTAGCATCTGGCTCAAGTTGAATCTAACCTACATTCTTCTTCTCAAGTCAAGAAAGTTTCCGGTGGATGAATGTTTCCGCCTGTGAGGTGAGGCAGCAGGTCTTGTTAGCTCGGGGACCTCCATCAGTCGAAGCGGCTGGTGTTTCGCAGCTGTTGGTCTGGAGGAGAGACGCCTGCGCTGAGATCGAGGTGAGGCGGTCGGCGCTCAGCTGCGCCCGCAGGCCTGTGTTCGGCTCATTTGTTCGGCACCGGTGGTTTAATAATTACACCTGGGAAGGGCAGGTAATGGGTCGTATCCACGCAATTACGGTTCTCAGCCAAAACACTCATTTGTCTTTGTCACCTCAGGGTCGCCTTAATTGGAGTCATTGGTCTGCTGTTTGGGGGCGACTGGGGGTCTTCGGCTGGCCGTGCTATTGAAGCCTTTGACAGAGGTCACGTCCGGGGTCGGACCTTGGGTACTGTACTCATGACTGTACGGCTTGGCACTGCATTAGAGTTCAATCAAAGGCTGCTGGAAACAATACAGTAACATGAGGGCATGAAATTATTACATCGCTGTTATTGTGGTTACGGGGTCATACATGCTTCAGTGTAGTTAGAATGGAACTGTGCCCGCAAGCCATGTTGAAGTTCTAACCTTGGTTCGACCAAAAATGATAATTATTTCAGATTTTTTTCATCCGCATGTCATTTCAAACCTGTATGGCTTTCTTTTTTTCTGCAGTACGCAAAAGATCTCCAGTGACTTTCATTATAGGAAACACACAGACGTTTTTTTTTTTATATCTTCTTTTGTGTATTTCGCATTGAACCACATGAGAGTAAATAAATGATGACAGATTTTTTTTATTTTAAGTGAACTATGTCTTTAAATATCTGACGTAGGAACGTTTGGAGAGACTAGTCATAAGAAGGATGGAGAACCTTGTATCCTAAAAGTGTACATAAACCCCACGTGCATCCTAAAAGCGATTGTGGTTGCACCTGGCAGGACATCGTGATATTCCCAGAGACTAATGTGTGTGCACAGACACAACAGCAGCGCATCGGAGCTCGACTCCATTCACAGGTGAGTGTTGCTCTTTTTGGAAAATGAACTTTCGGGAGCAGGTGAGGTTTGTTGTCCATCACTTGAGATGAAATGAAGCAGCAGAGATTGTTTTTAGACTTGTTTTCGACGTGTCTGTCGACCTTCGCGGTGTAAACATAACAGGATGGCTATTGATTTTTGCCAGCAGGAAATCACTTTGTTGAGGATGTGTGATATCCGGAAACTGTAGCGCAACATGGTGTCTATCTCCGAGGCATTTTGCGGCGTAGCGCACCAAGATCAGTCATCTGCTCTCTTCAAGTTGTGGTACTTTAAAAGGGTCATTTCAAACACTTTATCCTGTTTTGATTCTTTCCTGAGGTACACATAGCTAGTCGTGTTTTTTACCAAAACAAAACAGGTGAAAAAATGCATTTCCTCGAGCCAAATAAGATCAACATCAACAGCTATATTGGCAGCAAATAAGTCTGGAAACGAAATGCATTTGTGTTACATCAGATAAAAACACAAGTTTTGTGTTCTAGCCAAACAATCTTATGGTTAACAAACCAACACGAAAATCTCCTTCCTCTTGTTCTTTTCTTCAGGTGATGGCTCGTCCAGACGGATCATAAGTCTTGTCTCAGCTAAAGTCACCTTTCCTGTCCCGGCGCTGAGAGTCGTCCAATAACACGCTGCCAGGTATTAAGCAGTTTTAATCTCTCTTAATCTCCCTCGAGTTTGACCCAACCCACCAACTTCCAAGAGTTTCAACTTTTATGATTTGAGATTTGCATTTATGATAGTCCTTCTATCCTCGCTGCCATAAAATCAGTCTCTTTATTCATGAAGACGAGGGTCTTAAGTGCTGTAAAGAGGAGCGAGTCGTGTTCTTCCGAACCCTTGAGACGCACCTGCGTCACCGGTGTGCTTTTTTAATGACTTTATAATACCAAAACTACATCAAACCTGGCATTCACATATGTTATGCACATTAATAAAATATAGGACTGTTTTAATAAAACACAGCCCCAGGGTTTGGGTTGGTTTGCTAAAAGTATTTCTGTTAATTGATATTAAATAAACTATAGGCCTAAATATTACCTAAAAACTAAAATTGGAATCGAAAATAAAGAAAATCTAAACTAAAACCACGTATGAAATAAAAATAAACCTATAGATCAAATTCAATAACTGATTAAATAAATAAATAATGGAAGCAGATGACAAGGAATATTAATAATCGTAGAAAATGAACTAAAATTGAAATGAAAGATATTTAAATGAAATCTTATTCAAAATATGAATGAATTATTCATTAATAATACAATGATACAAGAAAATGTTACCTCTGCCGTGACAAAATTTTATAAAATATTATTATTAACAGAAATTATTCTATGCTAGAAAAATATAAAACTATATGAAAATAAAACCCAAAGAATGTTTTACCGTTAAAAGAAACTATGGTAAACACTACCCCAATTTTGATCCTGTCATTGTACCATTCACCGTTTCAAAAGACCGCACAATATAAACAATGTTAAATGACAATTTAAATAAAACAAATATGTGAAATGACACATTACCCGGGATAATTTAGGTTAAATGGTCAAGGTTCACGGTTCAATGATAATCTGGGATTTGTGTAATGAAAGCTTACAGCCGACCAGCTGCTGCTCTGATTTCATACATTTCTCCAGTTTTATATAATCATATAGATGATTTTATTTTAAGACTAACAGTCATCAGGCTTGTGTTAGTCTGTCAAGCTGCCAGGACTGTGACCCGCATACAGAAGCATTGTGTCTTTCTCTTCCAGCTGACAGAGGGCACGTCTGTGCTCGTGAACTGATAAATTGCTAAAATGATGTCCTGGATTGTCCTGGAGAAAAGACGAGATGAAATGTTAAAGGAAACATCCAGAGCGAGCGTTGGTCTGATGAAAAATTAATAGGCTGTCTGTCGATCTGAAGTCAGTCATATTTGCTGAGCATCAAGTACTTTCTTTTCATTTTGGGGAAAGAGGATGAAAAATAAAGGGGTCTCGATCTTTAATCTGGTCAATATTTTACAGGTACATATTGACAAAAGAAGAAGCGACTGTCATACGCTTCTTGGCCGCCTCCCCAGGCAACATTGTTTCTTGAGAAATGCTTTGTCGGCCGTTTCTTGCATCACTAATTCTCCTTTGGGGATGCGGCCAGAAATTGACAAAAAGTGTTTGATTAAAGAAATGATTCACAGGTTGCTTCTGGTATCTTCGTGAGGACATTCCATAGACTTTTGTCTATACCAGACAAATGTTATTTTCTATCCCCTGAACTTCACCACAAGCCTAAAACCAAACCCTCATAGCAATTTTTTTTTTTGGTGTCATTACATTTTCAAAAAGCCTGACTTAATGTGATTATTAATTCATTTCTTTCAATTCTTCTTAAAATCCTGGCCATCAACTCATTTGGTTAGGCCTCACTGGAAGGGATAGTTCACCCAAAAACTCCAATTTGCGCTTTATTTACTCACCACTAGGCCATCCGAGATGTAGGTGACAGTTTTTCTTGAGTAGAACCATAAAGAAGATTGTTTGATAAATCCGCAGCCCTATTCGCTTCATATAATGGGAGTCTATGGGGTCCACCTGTCTAAGAATTCCTTAAGCATGTTATTCCAAAAAAACGGCTCCTGGCGACATGTTGACGTCTTGTTAAGCGAATCATTCGTTATTTTCATAAAACTGAAAGTCATTTTTAATAATATTAGCCATAATGTGCAGCCTCTGCACAGTCCGAATCACGATCTACTTCTTGTAGTATTTGGTGGCGGATGGCATACCAGCGTGTGGTGCGTTTAGCGCCACCTGCAGAAAGAGAGTGTTCAGCAACTATCACAGAAATTACGCTCAACACTCCCTTAGACTCTTAGACAGGTGGACCCCATAGACTCCCATTATATGGGCTGCGGATTTACCAAACAATCTTCTTAATGGTTCTACTCAAGAAAAAATGTTACCTACAGTATATATCGGATGGCCTGGCAGTGAGTAAATGAACCGCAAATTTACGTTTTTGGATGAACTATCCCTTTAAATCTGTTGCTGGATGGTAAAGAGGGTAAATGGAATCAAGAGATCCATAGAAATACGGTATACCAGCCTAATCGAGCAAACAAATAGACTTTAAAGTCTGAGTGGACCTTAAGACACCCGGACACGCCACATATTCACACAAAGCCCATGCTGTGCTACACAAACGGAATTGCTGCTCGCATCTTAATGCTGTCTGGAGTGAGGAAGAGGAGATTTGGCACACGGGACACCTTTGCTTTTGATGGCCAAAAAAGTCATTTTCATAGTTGTTAGTGCTGGCCAATGATACACATTAGACGCTTGCTCAGCAGAACAGAGCGCTTCTCCATGCCGCTTATCCTCCGCAGATATGTTTGGATATATTTTTTACCAAATTATCTGTGAGAGGGCATGTGGAGCCAATACATATCACAGGTATCTGAGGGATAAACAAGTTGCATACGCGTCGCTTTCCATTTTGCTTTGAGGCAGATTTAAGCCGAACGAATAAATCTTGTAGCATAATTCTCATATTGCATGGAAAAAATACTTCCTGTTTGATATGCGTTCACAGACTGTTGATGTCAATTTATAAGAAACCATCAGAGACTTTCTAGAAAGCAGCAGGATTTAAAGGGACAGTTCACCCACCAAATTAAAGATTCTCTCATTTACTCACCCACGAGTTGTTCCTGAATTTCTTCATTCTGTTGAACACAAAGAGAGATATTTGGACAAATGCTTGTAACCAAACAGTTCTTGGCCACCATTGACTACCATAATAGGAAAAATGACAATAGTAGTCAAAAGTGCCCCAGAACGGTTTGCTTTCCTACAGTCTTCAAAATATCTTCTTTTGTGTTCAATTGAACAAAGAAATTAATAACGTAATTTTTCTTACTATGGTAGTCAATGGTTCCACAACTCGAAGGTGAGTTCATGAAGACGTTTGGGTGAACTATTCCTTTAAATGCAGATCAGAGGAAGACAGTTTCTTAAGGCCCGACTCACATTTTGCATCTTAAAACCAAACAATCTGCAATCAAAAAGTAATGATTTTAAAATGAAGAATTTTCATCAGGTCTAGACCAAAGAAGTATGAAGTATATGCTATCCAAATGAATTTGCCTTTAATCTTTTACGGTATGTAAAAGGTTGTCTTGTTTGGTAACTTAGTTCGTTTTCATTTTTCGCATTACATTTAGGAGGAACACATGTGGCAAAGTATTATTTCAACGAGACGTCTGAAAAAGCAACCTTCCGAGAAAAATAATCAGTCCTCCATCCACAGAAAATCAAATCAGAAAGCCTTTTAACTCCTGTGGATCTATTAAAACATTGAAAAAGCCCCTTTTTTATCAGGTAATCAATGAAGTGTGCCCTACAAGAGACTGTTTGCAGTTCTCTCGCTTCTCTTTGAGAGTATTTTTAGCTCTATCGAGAACACGAAGACGCATAAAACAGAAATCCTGTCTCCAATAAATAACCAATGTATAGTTCAACATACTGTAGATTTAATTTCCTCGACCAATTGAAATATGCATCATTTACTGTCACGATTCTATTCGTAATCTGTAATAAGTTCGATATTTGTTTAATAATATCATACTGAGATCTACATGCAATATGCAAGAGCACCCCCGGGTACATAATGACATTTGATCAATATTTCATTAAATATTATCCTGGAATGTATTTCACAGTTAGACATTATTCCATAATTCTTCTCAAAGACGTCGTCTAGCGGCAGTAAATCGTGTCATTAGAAGAGTGGAGCTTGTCTCTTTACGTCTGAACGCCTCGCCTCACCATTACCACTTTTCTCGTTACAAAAGCCCCCCCCCCCCCCCCCCGATTCTAATTGCGACACCGGTGTATTTGGCTGCGCGTGTTAGTGCACCAAGCGCGGTAGGGGGGCAAGGCTAAATAAACAAAAAGGGGGTGACAACGGCAATCTATCTGCTCTTTCAGCATTCACCTGACGATAACTCTCTGCATATTTCCCCGCCTGTCTTCAGCTGCAGTCAGGTGGAAAAGCAAGGTGCCAGGGCCCTCGACAAACACGGGGCCACAAACGCGAGCACACAACAAAAACGTCGCAACTTCACGGCACCTTGCCTCCGTCTATGTGACTCCTGAGGGTTGGACGGCGGGCTTCGGGTGCTAAATGACAGGCCTCCGGTTTTGACAGGTGCCCTACGCTCCTCTCCTGTCTCGTCGCGTTAACCTCAAGTCCTGTTTAGTTATTTTGGGAAAGTGCAATAATGTCACCTGATGTCAGTGTTTCAATTGGAAAACTTTTCAAGTCTATATTGATGTGAAAACTAGAGACGCACACATATAGTGTGTAATGATAAGCATTCTGATTTAAACATGGATGACTTTTGGAGTGTAAAGCACTGTAAATTATGAACGAACATACACTGAACATGCATGTATGAAATTGGCCGGAATAAATTTGATGAGAAATGAGTTCGTATTAAGCAAACAAAAATCCAAGCTCAGTTTATGGCACGGTTCTTAAACTCACAATTGCGTATTAGAGATGTTTTGCTCTCCATTTGATCTCGTTTCTGTCTAGAAGAAAGTATTAAAGTTATACTATTAAAGAGATCTCATCTGGGATTTTTACATCTTTGGTTAGAAAACATACTGTAAGACAAAAGTACATATGACCGCGCGCGTGTGCTGGGAGAATTTCATGTCTCAGCGTGACTGAACACAAGATGTTTTATGCGCCAACATTTCACGACCGGGCACCTCTGTGTGTGTTTTCTACATCCCGCTGTACTGTTATCAGTGGCTTGGTGAATATGCCGCCTCTCTTCTGTAGTGTGGGAGAAATGTGCAGTCGCTGCAAGGCGAGTTGTTTAATAAATCAAAACTTTGTGGCATGCGCCATTGCCTCCTCTGCGCAGCTCAGCACATAAACAACATGTTGCGGCGTCTGAAATTTGTCAAGGACGGATGAGAAGACAGCTCAGCTTTGGATGAATGCCGGCGCTAGACAACTTTTATTGCATCCTTTAGTCTTAAAGACCAGTGGATCTCAACCTTTTGGACTTCAAGGCAGTCACAGAACTGGATAGATGTGTAATCGATATAACAAAAAAATAGCTTATTTTTCATGTTTTTTGTCTTATTTACTTTAACAGGAACAATAGCAATTTGCTTCTTTATTTTGAGAAAAACAAGAGACGAAAATTATGGAAATCATTGAGTTTGGCTGTTTTCTACAAAGGGAAATTGATTTATGCAGGATTTTCCAGAAAAACACAGAGGGCATCATGCACACGTTTTCTCTGTCCCTCCCTATTCTGATTGCTTGATGAATTGTTACGGTCTGTCTCATCAATGCATTAAAACTTGATTAATTCCTTTGTCATTAATGTAATAAAAGCAGAAGAGAGCAAGCGACTTGCTTATCAGCTATTGAATCTAGCCGTTGTCTGTAGGGGAACATTAATTCCTGTTCATATTTGTCATACAGTAACAGCACGCTGGAAACTAACCACAACACGAGCGGCGGCCTTAATTTCAGCATTGTGCGCAGATCTGGAGATAACACGAGAGTTTACGTGAAAAGAAGAAACAATGAGAAATCAATATGTTGCCGGCGGTGAAAAATGTCCTCCAAAGAGTCATAGATCTTCATGCTTTCATCACGCATAACAATACATGCAAGATATTAGTCATGTTGGGCAAAGCTCGCAAAATTGCGTTCTTTATATATTCATGGTAGAAAAAGGATTTCAAAACTATGCTTTTCCTTTTGTCCGGCCATCGCCATAGCAACAGTATGGCGCAGGCGAAAGCAATTTGGTTTGTTGAAAGTGTAGCTGCCTGAACAAGTGCTTTTGACATTGAGGAGAAAAAAGCTGGGCTTGTATACGGTTTGTGTTGCTTTATCAAAGACTGATCCAGACTCTGGCAGCTCTCGTATGCTTACAGTACTCAACACTATAGCTCTCAAGGTCTCGACGGTTTCTATGGGATGTCATGTGGGAAAAACAAAACAGAACGGAACAAAAACAAAGCATTTTGAAGCGTTTATGCTGGCTAAATTATTCAGCTTTATGTACTGTCCTGGTGAGCCATACTCGAAACAAAGGGAATGAACCGAGCTAGTGAGAATTGTAGGATCTGGCCAGACCAAAGGTGAGCATTTGGGGCATCGTAAAACACCCTGACCTCTCAGCAGGAGTCTAACCGGTGCCAGCAAGTTTGATCCAACTGCCCTCTCTGAAGCATCCTCCATTTAGTCAGGATTGATTCTAACGCCCAACCCTAGACTTCAAAGGAGTCCCAACGACGAGGATGGAGTGCTCCCCCAACCAGTACACCATATGGCGGCAAATAGTTTCATTCCTCTTGAAATTGTCTGTCTTTTCACCTTATCCACAAAAGAATGTTCTAAATGGATATACCTCTATATCTCCACACTGTATGTTTGTCCCCATGTTATTCGGCCTCACCTATAACCTCAAAAGCATGTGTGTTTAGTTGTATTCTGTTTATATTTTCATTCTTGTACAAACTTCAGGTCAATGTACTTATAATCCTGGCATGTTTTATATCTAAATGTTTCTCTCTTCATTCCTTGAAAGCTGATGTATAGCACAGTAATGTGTTTTATACCATACTGATTTTATGTCATTCTAAGTGTTTTACAGCACCAAACCCCTAAGTGATCCTAAATGCAAATGAGCTAATAAGCGAATCAAAGAGAACATTTATTTCGCGTCCAAAATCTTCTCATCGCATTGGATCGTCCACCTTGGAGGGGTGTGAACCCCCCAGGCGTAAAACATCCGTGAACGGAGCAATCGAGGCTCTTCCGTGTGTTCCCGTTCAAGAACACCTCCTGAGACCTGTCTCTCTCTCTTCAGAGACAGATTTTCTTCCAGCAGTTTACTTCGGCTGTTGCTGTATCTCTTTATCACATATTAACGTCACTTAAACTGCTTGATTTCGTTATAATTTCTGGAGCGGTACTGTACTACAGTAAGAGTGTTATGTTTCCAAGGCCAGGAAAGTAATGTTTCTTGATACAGTATGTGCCTTTTTAAAACGTTTGGAGTGCAAAATACATAACATTGCAAAAACCATCTCTGTCTTTTCATGTTTATCAGTAATGAAAGTATACACATGGTCAATTGATATTTTATTAAAATACTATCAGATTGAAATGCAACCTGTCTATCATAAAGGAGCATAATGCATTTGGGTTTGAAATGACATGAAGGTCAGAGAGTGATAACAGAATTTCCATTTTTGGGTGAACTGTCCATTTAACTTTTTTGTGTAGCTACAGAAGTTGCAGACACTTAGGTTTATATTAAAAATAGATCAACTTTAAATAATATAGAAACAGAATTAAAGAACGAGAATTTGTTTAAAAGTGATGCATTTGAATTATTTGCAAATCATATAGTTGTTTTAATAGGTTACCCACGACCCGAGTCAAAGTCACCCAGTTTATAGCATGAACTAGTGAAGGTCTAGTAATGTTTTTGTTATATTACCAGGCAGATATTACAATCGGTCGTTAACTCAGGTTTAATTAGTTCATTAGCGCGTCAAGCACGCTCAAAAGGAAAGTGCCAACTTCTGTGCTCTCTGAAAAGAGGGTGAAAGCGGCACAGTCAGTGTTTTGCATGGTTTTAGACGCATCACGTGAATGGCTGATAACATTTCTATGATAAAACATTAAACAGTTAGCTACTTACATCAAGCTCTTCTGTCAATAGCAACTCTCGCCTTCTTTCATTTGAAAAGAAGGCTGTAATCCTCGCCTTTCTTCATTTGATTGGCCAACTCAATCAGATTGACCCTTAAGATCGCTGTTAAACAGCTGAGGTAGATCTAGATCTAGCTGTTTTCTACAAAATTGGCAGTACTAAATACAGTTTATCCCATCAGGCGTTTTTTTCCACAACACTTCAGGGACCTCAATGCTGAGTACGGCCATGGCTGTATATCTATTATCAAGTCCAGGGGTTTCTCATCCTTTTTGACTCTTAGGGCCCCTATTTTATCAAACAATACACAAAACATTCAGTCATTGCCAAATAATAAGAAATATCTTACTTTTTAATTTTTTAATTTCAATACTTTTCGATGCTCCTTTGATCTAGTTTTTAATTTATTAGTCATCTTGAGTTCCCTTTGAAGTCAGCCGGGACCCCTTTGTGGGCCATAGCCTCCATTGAGAACCACCGATCTAGTGTTAAAATAGTAAAGTTTGTTAGCATACTATTTCTAGCATAAAACACATGGAGTGTAAAATGTACAACTTATATTTTGTTGGAGAAACAGCATTACATTTAACTATTCGAGAGTTGACAGAACTACAAGCTGTTAATAAAATAGTGATTGATGAGCATACTACATCTGCCACAATGTGCAGTATACATTTTAAACATGTTAAATGCAATGCACTTATAAATTAGAAAAAAAACTTTTACTCTCTTGCCAAAACTTCTTTTGCATTAAATCAATTTATAAATATTTAAATTTCTAAAATAGCAAAAAACCTATTTATTTACCATGGACTGCCAAAGTATTTAAACTTTCACTTGCATGTAGTATTATAAAAAATGTCTTTGGTCGAGCCTTTTTTGAAAGTTTGCGGATTCTTTTATAAATTTTTGGATATATTTGCTGTGGATTTACTTACCTAAAATTAGAGGATGTGTAAAGTTTCGACTAATGTTTGGCGCCACGACATTTTCTGTTTAACATTCAAAATTTTGTGACCCTGCCTGTGAAAACCCAGCTTAAGTCATTTTTGGTGATTTACATTTTTCTATATTAAACCATTCGACATTATGTGAAGTGCATTCTTTGAAGATATAATCTTGATTTAAAACTGACTAAGTAAGCCCATGTCAAAGATTGAAATGGTAGTAAAATGAATGATTGAAATCAAATTTGTTATCTCATCTAATTAGATTATAAGACTGCATACTATTAAAAATGTAGGGCGAGGTATACGATTGTATTCTGTGTAGGAAAGACAGCCTGTGTAGACTCTCTAAGGTGCTTGACTTGTCTCTCACCTATCTTAAACCAGATTCACAGTGAAACACTGTCTTTCTGGATCTCCGGGCCAATGCGACAGCACGCGTGAGCGGCCAGCTGTCAGCGGACGACGCAAATATCAGCATGACCAGAGGAGCCGCCATGTCCTCTGCAACCCCTGAGTCTGCATGCCTTGACAGCACCATGTGGGACAGACCCGAGGGAAGGCAGGAGATGCATATGGCAAAAGGCCGGGACAAATCGCCTGGAGGAGTCTAAGTCGTATACGTGTTGGTGTCATGACCCGGTGCAGAGCTGGGAACAGTGTCACCGAAACACACACGCATGTAATGTTATGCACACATGCACCCTGCTGCTGTGGATCATACGTGCTTGATGTATTTGCTCCTTATTGTGCTTTATGTCTCCCTGCTGGTGAAAGGTCAACGTGATTTACAGCCCCCGCTGTTTTTATTATTTCATCAAAAAAACATCTATTAACACTGAGAAGAAAAAGCTATTCGCGTCTTGTCCAGTAAAATATCTAAACATCAATAGAACAAGATGAATTTACCTTGGAAGCAAAACTGCATTAATATTACAGTTAGAGCTTTTTTTGACAAGGTACCTTAAATATTGGTGTCATTTGTCTTATTCCATTGCAGCTCCTTTTCACTTGTTGTAAGCATAAATCTCTCTAAATTTAAGCGAAGAATCTGATAATTGAACAAGACAAAATGCACTTAAATTCAAGGTACATTCTCAGAAAACAAATCTGACTGATTTCAAAAGTCCGGTTTCTTTAGCATCCGACCAACATTTTTACTCCTCTAACAATGTCTCCTCTGCAGTGTTCAAATTGTATCAAAGCTCTTGGGGGTCCCCGAACCAGCCCTAAAAAAAAGAATCGTCGGAGCTGCCAGAACAGGCATCAATCAGATGATAGTTTGGAACAGGATAATTAAACCACATTACACAAATAAATATCCTTAAAATGTTGAAGATCAATTTAAAGAGATCCACATGAAGAAGAGATTGAGAGATATATTTATTTATTTTTTACAGCGACCATGCTATCAATCTTGCTGTTAATTCTTTTATTTTTCATAGTAAAAAATGTTTTCAAAAATATACATAAGATTTTGCCTAGGTTTGCTCTCTTTCTTGCTGAGATTTCGCGTATTGTAAAATCTCTTAAATATATTGATAACAAGTTTTTCTATATTTATAATTACATTTTTCTTACTAATTGAGATTTTACTTTCTTTTTCTTTTTTTCTTTCTTTATTTTCTTGACCTTTGATTCTTGTTCTTTTGTTCCCTTTTTTGGGGATATTAATAAAAAAATCTTGGAGCAAGTGAGGGAGAGGATCCCGTCCAAGTCAATAGTGGCTGTCTGTACAGTGGTGCCAAACCAGAAGCATATGAGCGTTTTAAATGTGATTTATCTTCTGATAATCTAAAGTCTTACCAAAATATTACATATGAACCAATTCAGAATAAGAACAAATATTGTCATTTCTTTTGCCGAAAGCCTTTTCTCGTCAAAGTCAAACTCATGTTTACAGAGGGGAGCGCAATAATCTCGGTGAAATGCAAATGTTTTCTGAAAGAAGAAAAATATTCTTGGGGGAAATGCAAAAGTTTGACAAAAGAACGTAATGTTCTTGGGTAGAGCAAAAGCTTAAAAATATTTTCCCTCCCTTTCCTATTTTTTTCACAACCCATATGTCCCTTCAGTGGCTTGCGTTGCATCTGTTATGACAATGTGAGATAACAGCGTATGTATAGCCTACATAAAGAATGACTGAAAATCAAAATAGATCTAGATCTAACAGATAAAAATGTCATTTTAATTTGCGTCTTATTAAAATTGAACAAATAACAGACAATAGTGTTTTGTTTTAGCCTGATAATTTGACAAATATTAATTGTGCGTTTTTAGTCTAGTTTTAATGAAAAACCAGGGGAGCCCCCAAGTTCCTTATATCAGACCTTATGATGAGTCCCTTAATGCTTATTGGCCCATCTCCCCTCAATTCGAACCCTGCTCCTCTGCATGCATTTCTAGCAAATCTGCATTGTCTGTGTTTGAGTGTTTGATTGATTTTTATTTGTGAAAAGCACACAGATTAAATGTCCCGAGTGTCTATTTTGGCTGTTATGGTTGTGAAAAATATAGAGTTAGACAATTGTCCAGAATCAACAACACACTATTCAGGTTGTGATGTTCAAAGCTGTAATTGTAAACAATTTTAGATCGTATACAAGATTATCAGAGAATAGCCTGAACTGTGTCAATTTAAAACACTGAAGAGCATCTCTTTATGAGCGATAAGAGCTCATCCCACAGGTTGCTTTACTGCTATTTTGTGTTTAAATCGATATAATGTGCTACAGGCATGAAGTGTATCACAGTAACACATGTAATTAAAAGAAACAAACAAGTCCTCTCGTATTCCATTCCTATTTATTCCTCCTCACCTCTAGAACTGTTTTGTTACTCCCATCTGTTCGATGCCACATTTCTGTTCTCATTAAAAAACACAATACAAAAAAATAATGATGATAAATGCTAAGTAAACAAAACTATACAATAAAGTTTTAGGTCTATGTTTAGAATTCATTAACGCAGGCATATAATATTTATTAAATAATAGACCAAAATGTGACAACTTCACGTAAATCGTTGATTAACGTTCTGATCTGAAGAAATAAAATTTACCACCGGCATTTACACTTGTCAATACTTAAATACTATTCATACATATTTCAAACAGCATGTTCACAGTCTTCACTTGTACAGCAAAGTATTAAAGTATTATTATTATTTCATACCACAACTGTACTCTGGTAAATGAGGACGACCTGTACATTGGTGTAATATGATTGGGTCTATGAGTGATATAGGCAATTTGACAGTAGACAGCAGACATGCATCACTCCTCATCAAAAATAGCTAAAGTTTCAATTTTTTTAGGCTGTGATTTTTGTTTTCTAGTCAATTTTATATATAATGTGTTGTACTAAAAACAGCTCTACATTTTTTTTTCTGTTTCACTGTATTTGAGTAGTTCGTCCATTGGCTGTTTATGTAAATAAATACACATTATTTTGAATTAAAGTTAAAATATATTGTTGTCACCAACATTAAGTCAACAGTGTCATTTAAGACTGTAGTTTTATCGGAATACATTATACGTTTTTTAAATTTAAGTGCATTTTATTTTGCTATAATAAACTAATGTGACAGAGTAATTTTTCAATTCAGTTTTAAAGTTTTTGGACCTGGTTGGTTTGATTCACGGCCTCAGCACTCTTTGTTGAAGACAATTTTGTGAAATGTCTATGGAGATAATAAATGGTGAACTTGCTGAAAAAGTACAGTATATGCTGTGTTCTGCTCGGTTGGAGACTCCATAAACGCATGTTCATCAGCTCACTCGTATTCTGAAAATCCTATTTTCAAAAATCCCTGTGGGAAGCCTAGATCTGTTTGTTTTCTTTTAGCACTGAAAACCATTGTCCTCTCATAAATTCCTTTCGCTGTGGGCGACCGAACTGTCCGGCTACGTTGTCATCTCCAGCACCCAAAACCTATTTCGTACATGTCATCTGGATTTGTGGAAGGCTCGGCTATACTGTTACATTAAGGTAAAATGCATGAATCAAATGTTTCCAATTATATTTCATGTTGATGTTCCTGTTGCTTCTGGGTCTGATCATTACATTATTGTAAGATTGACAGAAGAGCTGACCGCATGATGTTTTTTCTGACCCGAGGGAACTGAAAACCATCTCTGGATGGTTAAAGCACGGTTAAGGCACAGAAAAAAACACAGAAATTAATTTCAGTTTATAAAACATAAGACGTATTGAATTCATGAATTAAAATCTAAACGTATTTCCGAAAAAAGCATCCCATGTAAGACCTCTTAAAATAAATGAAAGAAAAAAATGAAAGAATTATAAAGAGATGAAACGAAAGATTAAAGACATCCTCAAACAAACGTTATAATTATGTGAGTGGAGCTGACAGCAGGTGGCTTCGACTATAATGATAATAACTGAATAAGAGGCAGTTTGCCGTGTTTCCACCTGAACACAGCAGGACGTCTGTTTCTATTACACAGGGTTGAAAGGGCAAATCCTGCTGTGTTTGAGATGGCATGGACATCTTTGCATGAGCTCCATTCTGTTTCTGAGAAATCCTCTTTCTTCCCCTCTTTTTTGCAGGAATGGGAGAGCTCAGAGCTGACAGCGGTGAGGTCTGTACCTGACAGTAGAGAGGCTCTCATAAAATGTTGAAATATTCATGTGTTGCTGGGATGTGAATATGGCTTGTCTAAAGTCTCATTGTTAGAATTCTTATTTCAAACTAAATCAAATATGCATAGTTTTTGCAAATATCTGTTTAATTTATATTCTGGCATGTTTTATGCATACGGAAAGTTTTTTGACTTTGCAGTTTATTAACTACTTAACATCGGCCTTCTTAGACTTTTTTTGAATTGATAACAGTAATATTTAAAGTATGAACTGAGCCGTATAGGATGGACGTAGAGGCAAAATCACTATTATATATGTACTGGATGTTGAGAATCAGGGCTGGATCGGTAATCGTGCACACCGAGCTTTTTCCCGTTGGGCAATGGGCCGGAACGGTAATGAACAAAAGGGGAACCCCAGAAGGCGAAATCCAGTTGTGGACGGTCCGAAACGTAATTGCAGACAGAACCCAGTCGTGAAGGAGCCGGAAAACCACGCAACTACGCACAGACCAAACCAATGAGCCGCTTGGCTAAGAAGCCCAGGCCTGTTTTTTTACCATTTCTGCATTTGGCAGACACTTTTAACCAAATTGGGTTACATTGCATGTACTATACATTTGTTTCTAACTATGTGCAATGCCTTGGGATCGAACCCATGACCTTGGTGTTGCTAGAACCATGCTCTAACCACTTAGCCAAAGGAAAGCAAACTTTTTGGTCCTATCTAAATCTGTAATCTGAAAAAATTCAGAGATGAACTTTGATGTTTCCCATTTGCCTTAAAAAAAACTGCATTTTCGTAAATATACATAATTATTTTCCAGTGCTACATGTATTGTACTGTATGTCAACAACCGACTGAATTATTTCCTTTATTTAAGAACCATTTAGTAGAAACATCTATATTTCTGAACAATTTTCCTGTAGCTCAGTGGTAAGAGCAACGCAAGGTTATGGGTTTGATCCCAGGCGATTGCATATACTTAAGTAAAAATGTATAGGATAACGAAATGTAAGTCGTTTGGATAAAAGCGTCTGCCAAATGCATAAATGTAAATGAACAAACAAGAATTTTATCAGCATTATTTGAACAGTTCATTCTCTAGGAATGAATGATGGTGTGTGTTTGGATTGGTTTAGTTATGAGCTTCATTCACTCCGCTTCATCTTTCTGTGTTGTACTGGTTCCAGGTCATCTGATGTTATGATGTCACTGACTTCTCTGTCTCTGGCATACAGGTGTGCGCACATGCTGGTGAAGCTGAGAGGATTTATCGATAGCGAGAGTGAAGCTGTCATTACCACCAGCCCTGTTCTGTGAGCGCAGGCCGGGGTTTGTTTTGGAGGGGATCTCTGTTGCATCCTAATGAGCGGAATCCAACAGATGGGAGAGGCCTGATCACACCTGACACACATGATGAGCTTTCCTGTAGCTCAGTGGTAAGAGCATTGCAGGTTGTGGGTTCGATCCCAGGGGATTGCAAATACCTATGTAAAATGTGTAGGAAAAAGCAATGTAAGTCGCTTTGGATAAAAGCGTCTGCCAAATGCCTAAATGTAAATTTAAATTATGAAAAACATACAGATCACCGTCGACTGGAAGAACAAGTCATGACAGACACTAAGATCAATATAAGTTTCTTCATCTGTAGTTTTGTCTTGTTTTCAGGCATGAGATCCATGAGAAGCAAAACGTATGGAGAATTGTTTATTTTTTGTTAGCCCATTGGTAAACACTGGTAGTTTTTTCTTTTCAACCAAAAGTGAGATCCGTTTTATTTTAATTCCAGATATGTCTCGAAAGCAACCCTTAATATCACATCCATATTTGCCCTTTTATGTTGTTTCAAGGATGTTTGGATATTTCCACTGTAAAACAGGTCAAAATCAGAAAATGATTTCTTTAGGAGTGTTTGTTCAATGCTACAAACAAATCCTCATCGCCAATTCAATCTTTCATTGTAAAAATTCAATCTGCTTGGTTTTAGTGCTGCTTCTGGCCTCAGAGATATTGAATTGACGGCATGCATACTATGGTGTGCATTAAAAGCCCTCTCTTTCCATCTATATTAACGCACAGCATTTCGCCTCGGCCTCGAATAAAAGTGCACCCAGCCACAGCAGCTCCATCAATCTGCTACTGCCATGTAGATTTACATTTCCCTGACAGAGAGCAATTTATGGGTTGCGGAAATCCAGAATATTTAACCTCCCCTACTTCTCTTACATTTTAGATTCTGCATACATCACAGGTGATTGGATCAAAATGACCGAATGGGAAAGTACCTGAAAGAAACCAGCGCCCGCCATCAGGCTCTCTTCATCTTAATTGGATCATTTGATCGTGAAAGAATTTGATGCTAAACGTTTGAGTTCGTATTGAGATCTCTAATGTTTGTTTGCATTTTTATTTTGTCCCGGGACAGTTTGAGACACTTTTGAGATGTTTTCTGAAGCTTTTAAGCAAATTGAGTGATGTTTAGTTTTTTTTCCAAGAAGTAAAATATGAAAGGGGAGTTCAGACGTTTCAAAGCAACAACATAAGCAAACCTTACAAAGAATCCCTGGAGATTATTTTGATAACAAGCAAAATAACAAGTGAATTACGTCAACTAGCAAGTTAAAAGTATGTCTGGCCAGTATTATTTTGGATTACCAGTAGAAGAACCATTACTTGAGTCCAAAAAGCAGAGATTTTTTCTTAAAAATGCATTCAAGTTTACATCCTCCAGAGCATTTAATCCTACTTTTTGTGGGTTTCAAAAGATCTATGAGCGTCATCATAGCAAAATTGACATTCTTGTATTGTATAATTGAATAATCGCCTCGATTGAACTTCTGAGATCTGCAGGAAAAATCGCAGATCTTTGTAACAATGCTTAAATGATTTAGCTTCTGTTGATTACAAAAAATTGCATATTTGGCATAGGGGAGAGCGGGGTAAGTTGTCACACGGGTAAGTTGTCACACTGTTCATTACTCCAACACTAGAGGCTCTATCTCAAAAATCAAATAGCCACTTTGTGTGACTTCTTATTCTATAGTCAATTTCCTGTTCACATTTGGTCAAGATCGCTCTAATCTGATATTAGCACAATCTTATTATTTTTCTGCTCAAAAAGTAAAAAATTTGCACTTTAAATTTTATGCAATAAAACTTTGTTAGATATGAATGATAAAAATTATTATCTTGCACAAAATAGAGGAGACATTAACGTGTCTTTTGATACTTTAGGTGACGTGCTATGTTGAGCTAACCTTAAGATTTAGCCAACATTACCACACATGTCAGTTTGGGGCAAGTTGTCTCAATGATTTTGGGGCAAGTCGTCACATCTGACAACTTGCCCCAGTACAAATATATATAGACATTTTAGACATTTCCTGATCAATGGGCCACCTGGCAGCAAAGAAGGGGCAAATTCCTCTGGATGGATGAAAGACACGCACTTTGTTGACCTCCTGAAACATTTCAGTGAACATACAAAGTGCTCAAACGAGAAGCCCTGTTTCCTTTTGGACAACCACGAGTCTCATCTGTCCATTGATGGACTCAATTATGCAAAAGAAAATGGCATCATCATGCTGTCATTCCCACCCCACTGCCCAGATCGGCTCCAACCATAAGACAGGTCTGTCTACGGGCCACTAAAGAGGCACATCAAAAGCGCTTGTGATTCCTGGATGAGGAACATCCCAGGGAGGACGATGTCAATTTATGACATTCCTGGGTTTGTGGCAAATGCCTATCCTCTGGCTGCAACCCCCTGAACATTCAGGTTAGCTTTAGGGTGGCCGGGGTTCAATCTTACAACAGAGATGTATTTCTGGAAACCAAGTTTACACCATCCTAGGTCACAGATCGCCCCATTCAGAACCCTGCCAGGCCCCAGTACCAACTCTGCTCTGTCTAGCATGCCCAGTTATGCTTCTGCTTCCACCAGCTCACCCTTACCCAGCAATGCTATTGCTGACAGCAGGCTACCAACTCCAGAGGACATCCGGCCATATCAGAATGGATCTATGTGCAAGCCAGAGAACGTTTCAGTTAAAGTTCAAAGTAATGCGTTTTGATTGAAATGTGTACAGTTTGGCTTGAAATAATTGTTTTTTTCGAATTCTCTAAGCATGATTGTTTATACTTCCACTTCTGGTTTGAATATAAAAATGAAAATCAATATTCAAAATTAAGTAGTTGTGTTCTTATTTTTAGATAATCTAGTGTGACAACTTACCTGCCGATGGGGCAAATTGTCACAAGTGCACATCCTCTATTCAACAGTCTACAACTCCGTAATGAGATACGATATGAAAATGTAATGAATACAAATTATGTTCCCAAGAAGTCACTCTTTCATTTGGTATAACATTTATACCGCTGTGATGTATGGTGCTCAGTAAATGTTACTCAGTGTAAAAAGTGTGACAACATGCCCCGCTCTCCCCTACACGAGAAAATCCTCATACTGTTGCGACTTTATCCCGACATTCTATTGAGAACAATTGTTGGTGCCAAGATTCTGAAGGCATTAATATTTATATCAAAATCTGGCACCGACTCTGTGAGTCATGTGCGATTCTCTCAGTTTCGGTCCCGCTGCAGTCCTGCTTTGTAGAATCCAGCCGCCCGCGGTAATTGAGACATTAATAGAGTTTCCACACAATTAACACATGGCAATGAATTTTCTCATCTTTACCCAGCACGCTCGAACATAATGCAGCTCACAAATCTTAAAGTAAATAGATTAGTACAGAAGTAAACAGTTAGTTTAAGAGTGAAAAATAGTGCAGGGATGGTGTGATTGGTTGTAATTGTATTGGATTGGTTGTAGAGTAGCTTGTGTTTTCTCAGAAAGGATGTTAGGTAAACGCAGTTAATTGGTCTTTACCCAACCCAGGATACCATTCATAGTCTTAGAGAATGAAATTTGTATAGTCACCCTGAGTCCAGGTTGAAGCTCGACGGGAAATGATAAATGCAGTGGTCAACGTTTTATACAGCGTTTGTGCTCTGAGTCTCTGATAGAAACTGTATATTAAACATCACATTCTTTTTATTTCATTACAGTCGCAGTGTGTGATTTTGGGTGGCCACTAGTGGTAAGTTTGAGAATTGCAACCATGCATTGCAAATGTCCAGCGGCTTGTTTTTCCAGAAAATGGTGGTGACGAAAGCTCCCGCACAGAGGAAGCAATGTCCTATCGGCTGAAAACTAAAAATACTGTGTTCGTCACAGGAACTTTCGACCTGCGTCATTTTTCCGGAAAAACAAGCCTCTCGTTCACCTATATCTGAGGGATAACGGATGTTAGACATTATCGTTAATATAGTTGTCAGTATGGATTTTTCTTAAAGACCTTTGTTAAGACCAAGTAGCCTTGTCGAGCGATTATTTGATCGATGGATTCACTTTTTGGAGCTTCAAAAAGTCGACCCCCATTCACTTCCATTCTACTGCTTGAAGTAAAATGATACGTGATATTATAACTCCGACTGCATTATTCTTCAAGAAGAAAACAATATTCAGTTAGGATTCCTTGAGGGTGAGTAAAACATGAGAACATGTTGGTTTCCTAGTGAAATATCCCTTTAAGGACGGGTGTCCGCGCAGCCCTCGATGTATAAAGACTCTTTATTACACAGAAGGGCAATGACATCGTCCAACGCAATGTTTCACTGTCTCACTAAATGTATTTTTTGCATTTACAGCATAAATTTAAAATATCCGTGCGAAACTACATCTTAACATTTTAACATGACCACGGGAAGCTTTGTTTATAATATTCACCTTTTGCGATTACATTTATATGCAAGAGCAAAACTTCATCTTTCTAGAACAGTATTCCCACTGCTTGAAGAATACTAAATAACACATTTTTGTACAGAATATTAAATATTATTTATGCTCCTCAGTCCTAACCAATGCCTTGTCATTGTAAGCAAGTTAGTGTAAACACATTTTAAAACAGAACCCACATGGTTGTTTTTTATATACATATTTCTTATTTTGTGCACTATGTAGGGCTCATGTGACTATATTAACATCACATTACGTTTCAGACTGGCTCAAGTCTCTCTTACTTCCATGTACAGATATGAATCTGTACTGATGTGAATCTGATATTTTCGCAATTGTTTAAATCCTGTAATCGTGTTTATTCCAGAGAGGAAAGAGTCAAGGAGAAACTGTGATTTAACACAAATCTGTGGGCATGCCAGACACAGCTGGATTACTGGTGGCGTCTGTGGTCACGACAGCTGTTGACACACAGGTTCCGTCCTTAAATCTGGGACTTCACTCTGTGTTTATGTCATTAGGTTAGTTTTACATACATCTCTCAGCATCAGTACAGTTTTTGTCAGGTATAAATTGGAGACAAGAAACACTAGCCGAGCAGAATATTTACTGCAAAACCACACAAACACAAGCGCCATAATATTAAATAAAATGTATTAACTATAACTATGGTTAAACTCAAAAGTTTTATATTCGTATAAACCATATAATAATAATAATAATACATGTATATGTATTTATACTGTATATATTTTATATATTAAATACATTTATTATTATCATATGATTGATCTGAAATTAAACCTTTGAGTTTAACCATAGTTATATATTTTTAAATAAGTATATGTACTATATATGCACTATATCCACAATATATAAGTAAATATACTGTATATGCACTAAATGCATAATATATAAGTATATGTACTATATATGTATAATGTATTCATTACCATTCATAGGTTAAGGATCACTTGAAAGAAATGTTTCTCATGATATTTTAATCTAAATGCTTGAAATTGTTTTTGTAAACAACGTTTTCTAAAACATTTTATTTCAAGAAAATCATCTCAGGGTTAGACCTCAAGAAGCTGCTTGATAAAATGACAAGAGAAAATATGCCATTCATTTTTTTGTAGTCACAACATCATTCCCATAGTTTAGTTGAATTGACTATTGTTCTAAAATAACAAATAAGTAAGACACCCTAAACTTTTAAGCAATAGTTTGTTCCTTAAAGTAATGCGAGTGTTCATTTTTCAGTTTTAATTCAATTACAAATGCGAGTTGTCTTGTTTTGCTCATTGGGGTTTTGAACGTATGTTATGACCTTGGAAATTCCATCAATTTGGTTTCACTTTAATTCACACCACTGTGCTCTTTGCTGTTATTTTGTGCTGTGTTTGCCCTCCGGAGGCCCAGAAACGTTGAGAGCTGAAGATGTGCGTTCTGCTCATCAGAATAACAATGGCGCCTCTGTCTCGACGCTACGCCCGCAGTTTGTCAGAGAGTCTGAAACAGTGCGAGACAGCGGTACACAGAGCCGGTTTAAGTGATTTAAAACAGCATTCCTTCAGCAAGTAAAGACCACTCGGCATCAATAATGCAGCAAAACCCTGGAATGTAATAAAAGAGAGTGTTTGATACGGTCACATTGGCATACGTTTAAAAAGTCAGATGAAGCGGCCTGCCACCGCCTTGATGTGCAACAGAAAATATGACTTACCTTTTGATAGATCTTTTCAACTTATTTTGTAGGGTTGCGCTTTTCGACACTTTGTCAACACAAAAACAGCATCTTCGTTCACTTTTTGATTGTTTACAGTCCATTAGCATACGGTAGAGAAACGCAGTTCTTGTGTTGGCATTCTGAAAGGAAAGACCCTAAAAAACGCTTAAGTCACAAAGCTTCATGTATTGGGAATTGGCGTCCTGGCACAAATCTGATCCGCGTCTGCTTGTTGTCTCGCTTAAAGAGGAACATACTAACGTGTGTTTGCTTCTTAATTCATCCAGCTAAGCTGGATCTATTTGTTAGCATCTCGTTTGCACATGTAAACCATTATTCATGCCCATTTAAGTTCTGCGTAGAAGCACAAAGCTTTCCCTTTGCACGCCAGTGATCAAATGCCAAGCTGCTTGCGTAAATGAGCGAGTGCTTCGCTTGGCCGTCGACATTGCTGTTATGTTTCCATGAAAAGCCCTCTGTCCATCAGAATTAAGCATCCAGTCTCTGTCTAGCTCAGTTGGTAGAGCATTACGCTAGCAATGCAAATTTCAAAGGTTTATTCACAGGGGATACACTTATTAAATGTATAGATAGTTGCCAAATGCGTGAATATAAATGTAATATATCGCTCCAGTCCTTCTGAAAGCTTGCATCTCTCCATATATCATGATTTTTATTTATTGTCATAAATCGTTATTGTTAGTCACCACTTATGTTTGTCACTGGATGTCGTGAATATCTGACCAATAAAAAGTATAAAAAAGTGCCTGTCAATTTTGACAACACAGTATTTCATTGTTTAAAAAGTCGAGTTTCTGAAAAACAGCCCTGCTGAAAAAGCAATACCCTGGTGAAAAAAAAAACATAGAAACCCTATAGAAACCGTCACAGAATTTCCAATGGTTTACATCAGAATACCCTTAAAACCCAATAACCTTTTTTAATAAAACCATTACAAAATTTCTAGTGTGTTTTGGGCATTATTCCAGTTGGACTCAACATCCCACCAATAGTATCCATAACATACCAGTAGAACCATTACAGTTCCATTAAAATCTAAGTAAATCCATTTTTTAAACCATCATAACTTCTTTAAGGGTTTCTATTGCCTTTTTTGAGCAGGGATGGACATTGTACTGGTTTTAAGGAAACCATAATGGTGTCAATTGGCATGTGATGGATTCTATTGGTAGGATATTAAATCCTACTGGAATAATGCCCAGAACACACTACAAAATGAATTTGTCTATATTGTTTATTTTAACAGAAACCATTACAATTTCTCTGATGGTTTCTAATGGGTTTCCATGCTTTTTTCAGCAGAGAGCGAGCTTGGACATCCAAGGTTTTATAAGGCATCAACGAAATCTTATATTTCTGGAAATTCCCCAAGTGTAGAATTAATAGACAAATGAATGACTCTTAAGTTTTAGTCAATACTACTATCCTGTCATTCCAAATGCCAAGCTCTCGGCAACATTGGTCTGCTGTTTTTATCCATGAATGGTCAGAAGGTCTGTATGCTAACCACTGCACGATAACAAGCTTTGATGCAAATCAAGTGTCAGATCAAAGCTTGGACTAGCAGACCCATGAGGGTTTGGCAGCCCCTTCTCCCACCTCCTTGTTTTCAGAGACCAATTAACACCTGCCTCCGACTAATAGCCTGATGCCCTCCATACTGCAGAAATGCTTAGCAGGTGATTAGCGATGCAAAATATGCATTGGCATGAGCAGCCGTGCGTGTATCAAAACTCCTGTAAAGTTGAGCCAATGGCAGGGGCAGCTGGTCTCTGGGCAGGGCGCTCAGCGTGCTGTAAAAGAAGGTAAAGATGAAACCTGCTGAGATGATTTTGAAGCTCTTTTAAGGGCTGTACGCATTTCTTTAAATCTTATTTGGCCAGTGCTCAATTTTCAAGTCCCGTGTGGGCTTTTGAAGGTTCTGAGTGCTTTATCGACAATCAGATTTTCTAAACGCTTGTAAGGTGTCAGGTGAGCGTGATGGCTTGTAATGTTCTCTGCTGGAGAGTTGATTTTACTGTAGCTGATCCTGTAACACCACGGGCTGAATCCAAAGTCACGTTGAGATGTGTTTGAAGTCAATGTATTTTCCTTTAAGTGTTGCGTTTACTTGAAGTGTTTTTAGACCACATTTGTTCGAATCATTTTAGCAACGTTTGAGGTCAGTGTGTTAGATTTCGTATTTGAGCAAGAGATTTGAGGGGCAACATATGAGATACATAATTAGATAAGTTGATTGTGAACCGCAAAAAAAGTATTTCTTAGTAAGCTGTTTTGTTTTATTTACTTCTCAGAAAAATGTTGTAATCTATAAATAGTATTGAAGTAGTACAGTCATATACAGTAAAGTATACTTAGCATATACTTAAACTTTACTTAAGTACACTTTATAGAATTAACTAAAATTACATGTTTAAGTGATTTTTGGTCTAGAAGAACCTTACATTTACATTTACGCTTTTATTCAAAGCGACTTACTCTGCATTATCCCATACAACTGTTTCTATGTATGTGCAATCCCCTGGATCAAACCCACGACCTACCGGAAAGCTTTCAATGAAAAGTTTCTTTTTATAGTCTGAAAAATATTTTTCCACCACAAAGGTACCTTTGTGCTTTTTTCTGGAACCATATAGTCTGATAAAGAGCCTATGAGGAATCTTTGTTTTTAAGGTTGTAGGGTAACAACCTTTCAGGACACATGTTGACCTTCTATACACTTAATTCAAAACTCGGTCTGTATGACATACATTCATAGCTGGTGACAAATGTGGTAACTAAACTTGAAGGAGATCAACAGACGGAGAGAATAGAACTCAAGCCAGCCATTGATGGATCTGTCATATCTTCACAAACACAGATGCTGGAGATGTTGACTGATGCTTTCATTCTGCTGTATATATCTCTTTTTGTTTTCCACTGAAAAAAGAAGAACATACAGGTTTGAGAGAACATGACGGTGAGTAATGGATGACAGAATTTTCCTTTTTAGGTATTTATGTGCTTTCACCGTGTTTTCTATGTCAGCCAAATACAGTATCACATCTCTTCATTGATACAAATGTTGCATCACCCTTGTGAAAAAACCCAGCATTTGCTGGTTAGGTTGGTTTTTAAGCATGGTTACTGTTTTCTGCTGGTTTAAGCTGGGCATGTGCTGGTTTAAGCTGGTCTTGAGCTGGTTTAGGAACAGCTTATAACCAGCACATGAACAGCTAAGGACTAGGACATGACCAGACTAAACCACAAACCAGCAATGCTTCAAACCCACCTAACTAGCATATTATGTTTTTTTTTCAACAGGGCATGATTGATTGAACATTTTAATTCTGTTGTCTTTTGACACTCATGTCATTCAGAATCTGTATGTGACTCCTTTTGCGTTCCACTGAAGAAAACGATATTTGTTGAAATGTCTTAGTGGTTTGGTGTCCATACAATGGAAGTCAATGGGGACCAGTGTTGTGTGGTTATTAACGTTCTGCAAAATATTTTCTTATGTTTTCTGCATTAGAAAGAAACTCACACTGGTTTGGGATGAAGTGAGGGCGAGTAAAAAAACGTTTTTTTATTTTAACCAAACCACCCCTTTAACGGCAACAATGCAATATTTTGGACTTTCAGATGAGATTTGCAAGTTGATGACTTGTGGCAAAACAAAACAAAAACACTCACATTACAATTCCCCATTTTAATAATGTTCAGTGAATAAAAGTTTACTTGTGATTGTGTAAAATAGCAACGATAGGCAGTTTGGTCATGATTGCATATCTAAGAGATGTCAAGTGGCCACATCCACCGCTCCAGATTCAATCTCTCAATATGATGATTTTCACAATGAGCTCTTTCTTTCAATCAGACATCTGCCTCATAGTCATTTGTACCATTTGCATAAAAGAGGCGATTGTTTATGTCATGAATGATGACTTTTATTTCTCATCCCTCTTTTCATATTGTGGCTTTCTCCCCAATGAAATGATGTGATTCCCCAAAATTAAAGCTCAGAAGTCTTGAATCTGATTATTCAAATTAGAATGAAGATACAAAGGGCGACTGTTTACCCCAAAGTGTAATGGTAATGTTTGGTAATGCTTTGACTTTGAGATCTTTCATCCTGTGTTCTTATTTACAGCATGAATGAATGTGACCCTGGACAGCAAAACCAGGGTCAATTTTTTGAAACAACAATATCTGGCCGAGATACAACTATTTAAAACTCTTCAATCTGAGGGTGCAAAATATCTAAATATTGAGAAAATCAACTTAAAAATTGTCCATTTGAAGCGCTAGAAGGCCGATTCTAAGAAGAAACTGGTTTGTTTTAATGGTCTCTATTGGTGATATTTCTGATGTAATGACGTTGTGAAGAGTAGATAAACCTGAAATCTGAAATTCTAAGCTTTACAAAATTACCAAATTTGAGTGGATAGCAGCGAGCAAAGTTTGTAGGCGTGTTTCTGGCCATTTTTGTTAGCGATTTTGAAGCATCCTCTCACAAAAATAATGTTTTGACATGTTTACTGTAGGAAATTTACAAAAAAATCATCACTCATCCAACTAACCCCAACTTTAATTACAACACCCATTTTCACACAATTTAGTTGATTTATCTGAACTTAAACTGAGTAAATTATACTGAAAAGTACAATTCATTTGACTTATTTTGTTAAATTTTAGCTGAATGTAATTCATTAGCGTTAAATCAACTAACTTTAAATGCTTAAAGTGTTTGTCCTCAACCTACGTGAAATCACCAATCTTTACCACTATGGTAATCTTCAAAAATTTGCCCATAACAGAAAATCTTGTAAATGTTTAAATTACAAAACACTAAACGCTTTTTAGTTTCAATATCTCTCATCCTGCTTAACAACAAACATAATGTAACACTGTGATTTTAACATTTGTTTTCTAAATCCTATCATGAGAGCAGAGCATACTGGGAACTCAATCTGTTGTGCAGTTTCAGTTAGTCAATGAAATGAATTATGTTGTCCCAACACAAATGGATTAAGTTATGTCAAAAAATCACCTATTTATGTCAGTGTTACACATTGCAATTGTGTTTGAACAAGAAACCAATACAAATATGTTACATCTAACTATACTGCTTAAGCAAAATAAACAACCTTATCAAAAAACTTTTTTGAGTGTTTATATAACATTGATTTTTGGCGTACTGTAAAAGAAGCATCATAATTTTGACCAATACAATGCTTTTTTTCGCTATTACAACAAATGTTCCCGCGTTACTTTAGACTAGTTTTGTTATGGATATGTTTATTTTAGATCTCACCATTATGAACAATAAGTGTAACTCATTAACTTTTCATTATTATCAAAACATTCATACAGGTCGTACGTTTGTTTTGCTGCTTCTCCTTATTCAGAAAGTGTTTCTGTGCAGAAGATCTAATCACAGTGAAGTATTATCAGTGAGAGAGAGAGATGCTTCAATTAGGAAACTACAAAACACACAAATGAAGTAATTGGTTCCCATTAAATGCACACATTGTTCTTCGTGTACTTGTAAAATAACACACTGTGGTTAACTGAGATAAATGCACTAAAAGGACCAGAACTTTTCTAGGAGCGGCGCATGATTCCAGAGCCAAACAATGATGTAAATAAGTTCAATGTTTTGGAATCTCTATCTGTTATGAAACATGTAAAGAGATGAAAGCAGTCTCTTCCAAGTTTAACCAGTCTTGCTGGTCGCTTGACTTTGGCACAATGGGTCTCAATCGAGAAACAATTAAGATATACATCTGTGATCTCTTATTGTAGAGAACATCACGACTCGATCTGGTTTAGAATTCCCGTCCTCCCATCGGCTGTAATGATGTAAATTGCAGGTGGTTTTTGAACCCAAGGTTGATTAAAGCGCACAATCATGATCATTTTAAGGAGTTGGAGTAACTTTAGTTTAAATTGGATATCCAGTAGGACATGAGATGGGATACGTGCGATTGTAATTGCTGTGTTTTCAGGTTGTTATTTAACCGCGTGATTACGGCTGGTAATTAGACGCTGATATCGCAATTAAGGGAGGAGCATAAAGCTCACAAACCATAGATTCACTTTCGGATTTACGACCTTTCTCCACCAGAGTTATATTTTGCCATTGATTGGAACAGAAGCCCAATTTTATTTGATCATAAAAACAACCCTCCTGCAAGCCGTTTGTTTTCAAGAGCGTGCTGTTTGAGCAATAACTCGCTGAGATCACATGTAAGTAAGCCTTTTAGCATGATTATGTAAATGTTGTCATCGGTTGTAGATTATGTAGTGATATGTTATTGCTTCCCCCATGGGGACTAAAGCATCTAACTGGAAAGTAATCCTATCTCGAATTTCCCTCATTCTCATTATTGCTCAAGCAAACTTTTATCGGCCGCTTCCATCAAAGTTCAGACACCGCCTAATGCGCTACGTTCATTAGAGACACATTTCATTAGGAACCATGGATTTCTGGGGTAGAGCAGATAACAGAAGAGAACACAGGCTGCGTTCGGGCTCAAGATGTTTGTCAATGCTAAAAGATCTTGTTCAGATTTGATATTTGGTCTAAGAAACCCTGCAGTGGTAAGAGCAGATGATCAATCAGATTGCCATCTGAAATGTCACCACACATGAAGTCACTAAGTGTAAATAAGACTCTTTAAAAGTGCTTGTTATGATCCTTAACTCATTCTCCTCAAAATGTTGTTATTTATCCTGCTGGTGAGACTGGAAACCAGTAAAAAAATAGATTTAGTTCAAGGAGACCTGACATTTGTTTGTTTCATTCAATCTTAAGGTTTTCAAGAAGGTACAAGTATTATTTTTTTTTATTGAACTCATTTCAAGCACTATATTATTTATTATACCATGGTCTTTTTAAATACTCAATTCTGATTGGCTGGAAGGTGTGCATTAAAACCTTTTAACGCACAGGTAAGTTTGATTACATTAAAACATTTAACTGACAAAATCACTGTAATTTTACCTGTTTGATCAAAAATTTCACCTTAATCATCAATAAAAGATTTAACTTGGCAAATGACCATGGTATAAGCGGATAATCCACAGCTAGCCGTGCGTAAAAAGATTTTAAAGCACTTTGCAGACGAAAGGTTCTTGGCCTCGACGTCTTGCATTAAAACCCCCTAACGCATGGCTAGCTGTGGATTATCCCTTACTTAATATTAAATATTGTTGCTCTCCTTTAGAAAGTGAAAATGTTTCAGGAAATGGTAAAAAGGCTGTACTTATAAAATGATTAAACACAGTGTTGTCAAATTTGAAAAAAAAGTGAACAAAATAAATATGTAAAAATATGAGGTTTCAGAAGGACAGCAGCAAGTTTTGTGGCTCTTCGGTTTGTCGCTTTGCAGTATTATTCAGCTTAGTTGTCAAAAGTATGTTTCTTTCCTCCAGATTTCTGTCTATAGACGTTTTTAGCATCAACAACATAAACGCATGTTATTTGGCCCAAACTTAACTTCCGGTAGACCTCTGCAAAGAACCAATAACTGTTCAATAGTTTTAATAAAGTAATTCTATAGATTGTAATAATATTACCAAACACTGACGGGGAGTGAACATCGAGCCAGGCGCGTTTGTCCGATAAAACAGTCTAGACCAACTAACGTCAATTGTTTTTTTGGGGATCAACTTTTTATC